>NC_141040.1:15000-185000 GCF_052040795.2 Danio rerio
CAGACAGACAGACAGACAGACAGACAGACGGACAAATAACGAATCAAAGGACACCTCATTCATGCAAATTGGACCTACCGTTCAAAAGATACAGCCCTTTTAGTCTGGACCAATCAGATCCAATATGCTAATGAGGGTGAAACATAATGAGGGTGAAACTCGTATTGACACCTATACCTATATGCAGCCTTGACCCTAACCCTCCTCAAACCCCCATCCCAAAACCCCCAACCCCCACCACATGGCCCTTAACCCCTTAACCCCAAGACGATAACCCTAAACACAGAGAGACCGAATGACCCCAAAACCCCCACCCTGACCCTAACCCTACACGTGGCCCTCGTTAGCGCCCCCCGGTGGTGTTCGTTTCCGCTAAACCCCAGACCCCATTTAGCAAGAACGAACACTCTGACTAACCCCTAACCCAAACCCTAGCCATAAGCCAACACATGGATAGACGGACAGACAGACAGACAGAGAGACAGACAGACAGAGAGACAGACAGACAGACAGACAGACAGACAGACGGACAAATAACGAATCAAAGGACACCTCATTCATGCAAATTGGACCTACCGTTCAAAAGATACAGCCCTTTTAGTCTGGACCAATCAGATCCAATATGCTAATGAGGGTGAAACATAATGAGGGTGAAACTCGTATTGACACCTATACCTATATGCAGCCTTGACCCTAACCCTCCTCAAACCCCCATCCCAAAACCCCCAACCCCCACCACATGGCCCTTAACCCCTTAACCCCAAGACGATAACCCTAAACACAGAGAGACCGAATGACCCCAAAACCCCCACCCTGACCCTAACCCTACACGTGGCCCTCGTTAGCGCCCCCCGGTGGTGTTCGTTTCCGCTAAACCCCAGACCCCATTTAGCAAGAACGAACACTCTGACTAACCCCTAACCCAAACCCTAGCCATAAGCCAACACATGGATGGACGGACAGACAGACGGACAGACAGACAGACAGACAGACAGACAGACAGACAGACAGACAGACAGACAGACAGACAGACAGACAGACAGACGGACAAATAACGAATCAAAGGACACCTCATTCATGCAAATTGGACCTACCGTTCAAGAGATACAGCCCTTTTAGTCTGGACCAATCAGATCCAATATGCTAATGAGGGTGAAACATAATGAGGGTGAAACTCGTTTTGACACCTATACCTAACCCTACACGTGGCCCTCGTTAGCGCCCCCCGGTGGTGTTCGTTTCCGCTAAACCCCAGACCCCATTTAGCAAGAACGAACACTCTGACTAACCCCTAACCCAAACCCTAGCCATAAGCCAACACATGGATGGACGGACAGACAGACGGACAGACAGACAGACAGACAGACAGACAGACAGACAGACAGACAGACAGACAGACAGACAGACAGACAGACAGACAGACAGACAGACGGACAAATAACGAATCAAAGGACACCTCATTCATGCAAATTGGACCTACCGTTCAAGAGATACAGCCCTTTTAGTCTGGACCAATCAGATCCAATATGCTAATGAGGGTGAAACATAATGAGGGTGAAACTCGTTTTGACACCTATACCTAACCCTAACCCTAACCCTAACCCTAACCCTAACCCTAACCCTAACCCTAACCCTAACCCTAACCCTAACCCTAACCCTAACCCTAACCCTAACCCTAACTTTTCCGACTTTCCCCTTTGGGGTTGATGCTCCCAACGGTTGTCCTCGGGGAGGATGATGTCGGTTTGGTTCTTGCATTGCCCCTAGAGGTGAAGACTGGTAGAAGCTTGTTGTATTTTAACAAATATGACCGCCAGTTTGAGCCTCGACCTGACCCCTGCAGGCTGGGGGCGTCAGGACTGCCTCTTTGTCTCCAGTCACATTTGGGGACGTTCTCTGAACTCCTTTTATATGTGTCGACAGGGCGGGTATTCTGGAGATAGGCGACAAGAGGAGACGAGGCAGACTGCAGACTCTTCTCGGGTGACCTGGGCAACCTCGCGGTGTTAACAAAGGGTCACTTGGGTGAGTGGTGAGTATGCAGCCCCCCTGCGTCCACTTGGACATGCACGCAGGGATTGGTGGCCTAAGGGCGAATAGGCCTTAAATGAAGCCCAGTCTTCTATTGGTGATTAGCACCTCCACACAACGAGCACATTGCGCACCTACACCACGGACACCAGCCGACTAACTTCACCAACCTCGTCTTCAAAAATTGGATCTACTTGAAACTCGGAAACCCGTGTCGCGGAAATTTGTTCTTCCACAACTTCTAAACGCTGCTAACCCCAAAATTAGGGACAACCCTCACCCAAACCGAACTCTAACCCCAACCAAAGGGCATAACCCTAATTATTCTCATTATACTAACCCAAACTCGTAACCCTAATTGTCAAAGGACAGCCTTCACCCGCACCAAACCCTAAACCCAACCGAAGGGCATAACCCTAATTATTCTAAGCAATTTGAGAAAACGAAAGTGCTCGTCTAACCCAAACTCGTAACCCTAATTGTCAAAGGACAGCCCTCACCTGCACCAAACCCTAAACCCAACCAAAGGGCAAAACCCTAATTCTTGTAAAAAGCTTAGGGAAACGACTGCCCTCATCTAACCCGAACCCTAAACCCAACTCTAGTTCAAAAAGGACAACCCTCACCTACAACAAACCCTAACTCTCTGTAATTAAAAGGGCATAACCCCAAGCCTTCGGAAAAACACACCAACCCCCTAACAACCCTCACTAAACACCAGAACCCAAAACAGACAGATTGAGGATCTGGTCGACTTCCCACCACAAATTGGCAGTAAGACACTGGCCTGGAATTGATCAACCAGCGCTGATCGCCTCAGACGAGGGTGTCTAGTGTTTAAAGAATCGAAACACCCGATGAATCTGAGGTACACTACTGATGAAGTGTCTTAAACATTTCCCTCTCACAGATGGTCTTGAGGGAGTAACAAAAGGAGAAATTAAATCCAAAACCTCACCCATCGAACCCTACAGCATCCGAACCCATCAAAACCATCCCAAAGACGTTGGCACATCGTGCAACAGCCAATAAACATGACACAAAGAACACTTCCCCTCATCAAGTCTCAAGCCCAAAGCCCACAAACAAGGCTAACCCTCCCACACAGGAGGGGGAAGATCAACGCTCTTATGGTATATAGTCAGACAAGCGCGGGCCCGTGCACGCTTCCTCAATCTCCCTACTTCAAACCTACCTAGACTAGCGCTAGGATGGGGGGAGTTGTTGTAATTCTTTCAAACCCTAACCTAGCCAGAGCCATCGGACTTGACATATACCAATTTACGCACAGGATCTCTCAAAGGGCACCCATTCATCCATTCTGACCGATCTGTTACCTTTTGGCTAGCTCCCTCTAGCTTCCCCTTCTGTTTCGGCAGTGGGGGACGCAGGAGGGAGAGACGAATCCAGGCCCAGACGGGTCGGTGGAAGGCGGGTGGCCCAGACAGGCCTAACGTCTTCTGGTTCGTTTGATAAAATGTAAAATCGGGTAACTCGTTCATCAATCGCTCGTGGTCGCACTCAAAATACTAACACCACACACGAAGAAGCTACATCAGAACTCGTCGTCGCACTCAAAATACTAAGACTACACAAGACTGGAAACAAGCACCATCCAAACTCGTCTTCGCACTCAAAAGACTAATACTACACAGGATTGGCAACAAGCTACATCTAAACTCGTCGCACTCAAAATACTAATACTACACAGGACTGGATACAAGCAACATCCAAACTCGTCGTCGCACTCAAAATACTCACACTACACAGGATTGGCAACAAGTTACATCTAAACTCGCCGCACTCAAAATACTAATACTACACAGGATTGGAATAAAACAAGCCAGATCTAACTCGTCGCCGCACTCAAACTACTAATACTAGACAGGATTAGAAACAAACAAGCTACATCTAAAGGCGTCATCGCACTCAAAATACTAACATCTAACCCGTCTGACTCAAAATACTCATACTACACAGGATAGGAAACAACAAGCTACATCTAATGATCGACAAAGGAATGTAAAAATGTGAGTTAAGCAGTAAAGACAACATAAAGAGTAGTGGAACATCTTTATTTTATTATATATACACACATCGGATAAACAGTCAAAACCCTTAGAAAAAGGCAAAAATTACATTCAAACAAACAGCAGTGAAGACAATATAAACAGTTAAAATACTCAAAAAAAGACAAGAATAGTCAAACAAACAGCAACACCAACCGTTCGTCGATTTGACTTAAATTCAGGACAATACCACTTGCGTTTGAAATCACAGAATAAACCATACAAAGAAGACTAAGAAGAGGAGTAGGTAGAAGACTAAGAAGAGGAATAGGAAGGGGACTAAGAAGAGGAGTAGGAAGAAGACTAAGAAGAGAAGTAGGAAGAAGACTAAGAAAAGGAGTAGGAAGAAGAGGAAAAAAGCAGATCTCTCCTGAAATTAAACCTCTTAATATACCTCATATAAACAGTTAGAACCCTTAAATAAGGCAAAACAACAGTCAAACAAATAGAAATGCGCAAATTATCTCTTAAATAAACAAGTCAATAGACAAACAAATCAATAAATAAACAAGCAATAAAATTAAGACAAAGTTAAGACAACAATTAATAGTAAAGAACATTTGATGCAAGTTAAATCCTCAAATAAACAAGCCGAACTAATACCGCAGACCTTCTCGGTCATGGTATCTCCCCTGCCAGAACAAAAACCAGAGGTCACCGTCCTCGAGACTGACGCGCTCAAAGACCACTCGCAGCAACTTTTCCGACTTTCCCCTTTGGGGTTGATGCTCCCAACGGTTGTCCTCGGGGAGGATGATGTCGGTTTGGTTCTTGCATTGCCCCTAGAGGTGAAGACTGGTAGAAGCTTGTTGTATTTTAACAAATATGACCGCCAGTTTGAGCCTCGACCTGACCCCTGCAGGCTGGGGGCGTCAGGACTGCCTCTTTGTCTCCAGTCACATTTGGGGACGTTCTCTGAACTCCTTTTATATGTGTCGACAGGGCGGGTATTCTGGAGATAGGCGACAAGAGGAGACGAGGCAGACTGCAGACTCTTCTCGGGTGACCTGGGCAACCTCGCGGTGTTAACAAAGGGTCACTTGGGTGAGTGGTGAGTATGCAGCCCCCCTGCGTCCACTTGGACATGCACGCAGGGATTGGTGGCCTAAGGGCGAATAGGCCTTAAATGAAGCCCAGTCTTCTATTGGTGATTAGCACCTCCACACAACGAGCACATTGCGCACCTACACCACGGACACCAGCCGACTAACTTCACCAACCTCGTCTTCAAAAATTGGATCTACTTGAAACTCGGAAACCCGTGTCGCGGAAATTTGTTCTTCCACAACTTCTAAACGCTGCTAACCCCAAAATTAGGGACAACCCTCACCCAAACCGAACTCTAACCCCAACCAAAGGGCATAACCCTAATTATTCTCATTATACTAACCCAAACTCGTAACCCTAATTGTCAAAGGACAGCCTTCACCCGCACCAAACCCTAAACCCAACCGAAGGGCATAACCCTAATTATTCTAAGCAATTTGAGAAAACGAAAGTGCTCGTCTAACCCAAACTCGTAACCCTAATTGTCAAAGGACAGCCCTCACCTGCACCAAACCCTAAACCCAACCAAAGGGCAAAACCCTAATTCTTGTAAAAAGCTTAGGGAAACGACTGCCCTCATCTAACCCGAACCCTAAACCCAACTCTAGTTCAAAAAGGACAACCCTCACCTACAACAAACCCTAACTCTCTGTAATTAAAAGGGCATAACCCCAAGCCTTCGGAAAAACACACCAACCCCCTAACAACCCTCACTAAACACCAGAACCCAAAACAGACAGATTGAGGATCTGGTCGACTTCCCACCACAAATTGGCAGTAAGACACTGGCCTGGAATTGATCAACCAGCGCTGATCGCCTCAGACGAGGGTGTCTAGTGTTTAAAGAATCGAAACACCCGATGAATCTGAGGTACACTACTGATGAAGTGTCTTAAACATTTCCCTCTCACAGATGGTCTTGAGGGAGTAACAAAAGGAGAAATTAAATCCAAAACCTCACCCATCGAACCCTACAGCATCCGAACCCATCAAAACCATCCCAAAGACGTTGGCACATCGTGCAACAGCCAATAAACATGACACAAAGAACACTTCCCCTCATCAAGTCTCAAGCCCAAAGCCCACAAACAAGGCTAACCCTCCCACACAGGAGGGGGAAGATCAACGCTCTTATGGTATATAGTCAGACAAGCGCGGGCCCGTGCACGCTTCCTCAATCTCCCTACTTCAAACCTACCTAGACTAGCGCTAGGATGGGGGGAGTTGTTGTAATTCTTTCAAACCCTAACCTAGCCAGAGCCATCGGACTTGACATATACCAATTTACGCACAGGATCTCTCAAAGGGCACCCATTCATCCATTCTGACCGATCTGTTACCTTTTGGCTAGCTCCCTCTAGCTTCCCCTTCTGTTTCGGCAGTGGGGGACGCAGGAGGGAGAGACGAATCCAGGCCCAGACGGGTCGGTGGAAGGCGGGTGGCCCAGACAGGCCTAACGTCTTCTGGTTCGTTTGATAAAATGTAAAATCGGGTAACTCGTTCATCAATCGCTCGTGGTCGCACTCAAAATACTAACACCACACACGAAGAAGCTACATCAGAACTCGTCGTCGCACTCAAAATACTAAGACTACACAAGACTGGAAACAAGCACCATCCAAACTCGTCTTCGCACTCAAAAGACTAATACTACACAGGATTGGCAACAAGCTACATCTAAACTCGTCGCACTCAAAATACTAATACTACACAGGACTGGATACAAGCAACATCCAAACTCGTCGTCGCACTCAAAATACTCACACTACACAGGATTGGCAACAAGTTACATCTAAACTCGCCGCACTCAAAATACTAATACTACACAGGATTGGAATAAAACAAGCCAGATCTAACTCGTCGCCGCACTCAAACTACTAATACTAGACAGGATTAGAAACAAACAAGCTACATCTAAAGGCGTCATCGCACTCAAAATACTAACATCTAACCCGTCTGACTCAAAATACTCATACTACACAGGATAGGAAACAACAAGCTACATCTAATGATCGACAAAGGAATGTAAAAATGTGAGTTAAGCAGTAAAGACAACATAAAGAGTAGTGGAACATCTTTATTTTATTATATATACACACATCGGATAAACAGTCAAAACCCTTAGAAAAAGGCAAAAATTACATTCAAACAAACAGCAGTGAAGACAATATAAACAGTTAAAATACTCAAAAAAAGACAAGAATAGTCAAACAAACAGCAACACCAACCGTTCGTCGATTTGACTTAAATTCAGGACAATACCACTTGCGTTTGAAATCACAGAATAAACCATACAAAGAAGACTAAGAAGAGGAGTAGGTAGAAGACTAAGAAGAGGAATAGGAAGGGGACTAAGAAGAGGAGTAGGAAGAAGACTAAGAAGAGAAGTAGGAAGAAGACTAAGAAAAGGAGTAGGAAGAAGAGGAAAAAAGCAGATCTCTCCTGAAATTAAACCTCTTAATATACCTCATATAAACAGTTAGAACCCTTAAATAAGGCAAAACAACAGTCAAACAAATAGAAATGCGCAAATTATCTCTTAAATAAACAAGTCAATAGACAAACAAATCAATAAATAAACAAGCAATAAAATTAAGACAAAGTTAAGACAACAATTAATAGTAAAGAACATTTGATGCAAGTTAAATCCTCAAATAAACAAGCCGAACTAATACCGCAGACCTTCTCGGTCATGGTATCTCCCCTGCCAGAACAAAAACCAGAGGTCACCGTCCTCGAGACTGACGCGCTCAAAGACCACTCGCAGCAACTTTTCCGACTTTCCCCTTTGGGGTTGATGCTCCCAACGGTTGTCCTCGGGGAGGATGATGTCGGTTTGGTTCTTGCATTGCCCCTAGAGGTGAAGACTGGTAGAAGCTTGTTGTATTTTAACAAATATGACCGCCAGTTTGAGCCTCGACCTGACCCCTGCAGGCTGGGGGCGTCAGGACTGCCTCTTTGTCTCCAGTCACATTTGGGGACGTTCTCTGAACTCCTTTTATATGTGTCGACAGGGCGGGTATTCTGGAGATAGGCGACAAGAGGAGACGAGGCAGACTGCAGACTCTTCTCGGGTGACCTGGGCAACCTCGCGGTGTTAACAAAGGGTCACTTGGGTGAGTGGTGAGTATGCAGCCCCCCTGCGTCCACTTGGACATGCACGCAGGGATTGGTGGCCTAAGGGCGAATAGGCCTTAAATGAAGCCCAGTCTTCTATTGGTGATTAGCACCTCCACACAACGAGCACATTGCGCACCTACACCACGGACACCAGCCGACTAACTTCACCAACCTCGTCTTCAAAAATTGGATCTACTTGAAACTCGGAAACCCGTGTCGCGGAAATTTGTTCTTCCACAACTTCTAAACGCTGCTAACCCCAAAATTAGGGACAACCCTCACCCAAACCGAACTCTAACCCCAACCAAAGGGCATAACCCTAATTATTCTCATTATACTAACCCAAACTCGTAACCCTAATTGTCAAAGGACAGCCTTCACCCGCACCAAACCCTAAACCCAACCGAAGGGCATAACCCTAATTATTCTAAGCAATTTGAGAAAACGAAAGTGCTCGTCTAACCCAAACTCGTAACCCTAATTGTCAAAGGACAGCCCTCACCTGCACCAAACCCTAAACCCAACCAAAGGGCAAAACCCTAATTCTTGTAAAAAGCTTAGGGAAACGACTGCCCTCATCTAACCCGAACCCTAAACCCAACTCTAGTTCAAAAAGGACAACCCTCACCTACAACAAACCCTAACTCTCTGTAATTAAAAGGGCATAACCCCAAGCCTTCGGAAAAACACACCAACCCCCTAACAACCCTCACTAAACACCAGAACCCAAAACAGACAGATTGAGGATCTGGTCGACTTCCCACCACAAATTGGCAGTAAGACACTGGCCTGGAATTGATCAACCAGCGCTGATCGCCTCAGACGAGGGTGTCTAGTGTTTAAAGAATCGAAACACCCGATGAATCTGAGGTACACTACTGATGAAGTGTCTTAAACATTTCCCTCTCACAGATGGTCTTGAGGGAGTAACAAAAGGAGAAATTAAATCCAAAACCTCACCCATCGAACCCTACAGCATCCGAACCCATCAAAACCATCCCAAAGACGTTGGCACATCGTGCAACAGCCAATAAACATGACACAAAGAACACTTCCCCTCATCAAGTCTCAAGCCCAAAGCCCACAAACAAGGCTAACCCTCCCACACAGGAGGGGGAAGATCAACGCTCTTATGGTATATAGTCAGACAAGCGCGGGCCCGTGCACGCTTCCTCAATCTCCCTACTTCAAACCTACCTAGACTAGCGCTAGGATGGGGGGAGTTGTTGTAATTCTTTCAAACCCTAACCCTAACCCTAACCCTAACCCTAACCCTAACCCTAACCCTAACCCTAAACCCTAACCCTAACCCTAACCCTAACCCTAACCCTAACCCTAACCCTAACCCTAACCCAACCTCTGGATTTTTTCTCACCCTAACCCAGCCAGTGCCTCCAGCTCTGCACCTCGCCTGCTGCGGACGGGAACGCCGGCGGATCCATCGATGTCGGGGAAATGAGTCTCCAACTTGGAACATTTAATAAATTGGTGTCAAAAAGTACACAACAGGACAGCAGAAAGTATAACGCTAAGTTTATGACGCACCACAAAGTGCCGATATTCAGTTTTGGGAAACATCGAGAAAAATCGAAACATCGAGAAAGTGTGAAAACAGAGAGAGAGAGTGTTAGGAAGCCACGCCCACTGAGAAGTCTATATAAATGAGCTGATGTGAAGTATTCCAGCCATTCAGTTGCTCAAACTAGCCTGAGGAAGGAAAAGAAACTCCGAAACGTCGCGATCAGGTTTGAGCAGTATATTTAGTGCCTCCATTTCAAAACGCAAATGGGAGAGAGCCGCAATATTTAATCTCATGGGAAAGTAAAATAAATGTATTAAGTCCACAAAAACAAAACTTTATTATTTACAAACATCGACTGCACTCTTCAACACACCTCTAAACCCAACCCGGGTGACCTTTCACACCTAAAACTTAACCCAAGTGCCTAGAGCCCTAAGAGCAGGGACCCTAAGACCCCGAACCCTACCCCAAATGCTGAATTAGCGCTATACACATACCTAAAACTTGGTGGGTAATTTTTTCACGACAATTTAGTTGTGTTGCGGGCTGACGCTGGCCTTTCTCGATGTCGTTCGGATCCGTTCGGCCGACCCGGACGCCGCGGGCGTGGCGGGCAGTTGATGTCGATGGACCGTGCATAACCGGGGATGGACCCAGTCCAACCTCTGGATTTTTTCTCACCCTAACCCAGCCAGTGCCTCCAGCTCTGCACCTCGCCTGCTGCGGACGGGAACGCCGGCGGATCCATCGATGTCGGGGAAATGAGTCTCCAACTTGGAACATTTAATAAATTGGTGTCAAAAAGTACACAACAGGACAGCAGAAAGTATAACGCTAAGTTTATGACGCACCACAAAGTGCCGATATTCAGTTTTGGGAAACATCGAGAAAAATCGAAACATCGAGAAAGTGTGAAAACAGAGAGAGAGAGTGTTAGGAAGCCACGCCCACTGAGAAGTCTATATAAATGAGCTGATGTGAAGTATTCCAGCCATTCAGTTGCTCAAACTAGCCTGAGGAAGGAAAAGAAACTCCGAAACGTCGCGATCAGGTTTGAGCAGTATATTTAGTGCCTCCATTTCAAAACGCAAATGGGAGAGAGCCGCAATATTTAATCTCATGGGAAAGTAAAATAAATGTATTAAGTCCACAAAAACAAAACTTTATTATTTACAAACATCGACTGCACTCTTCAACACACCTCTAAACCCAACCCGGGTGACCTTTCACACCTAAAACTTAACCCAAGTGCCTAGAGCCCTAAGAGCAGGGACCCTAAGACCCCGAACCCTACCCCAAATGCTGAATTAGCGCTATACACATACCTAAAACTTGGTGGGTAATTTTTTCACGACAATTTAGTTGTGTTGCGGGCTGACGCTGGCCTTTCTCGATGTCGTTCGGATCCGTTCGGCCGACCCGGACGCCGCGGGCGTGGCGGGCAGTTGATGTCGATGGACCGTGCATAACCGGGGATGGACCCAGTCCAACCTCTGGATTTTTTCTCACCCTAACCCAGCCAGTGCCTCCAGCTCTGCACCTCGCCTGCTGCGGACGGGAACGCCGGCGGATCCATCGATGTCGGGGAAATGAGTCTCCAACTTGGAACATTTAATAAATTGGTGTCAAAAAGTACACAACAGGACAGCAGAAAGTATAACGCTAAGTTTATGACGCACCACAAAGTGCCGATATTCAGTTTTGGGAAACATCGAGAAAAATCGAAACATCGAGAAAGTGTGAAAACAGAGAGAGAGAGTGTTAGGAAGCCACGCCCACTGAGAAGTCTATATAAATGAGCTGATGTGAAGTATTCCAGCCATTCAGTTGCTCAAACTAGCCTGAGGAAGGAAAAGAAACTCCGAAACGTCGCGATCAGGTTTGAGCAGTATATTTAGTGCCTCCATTTCAAAACGCAAATGGGAGAGAGCCGCAATATTTAATCTCATGGGAAAGTAAAATAAATGTATTAAGTCCACAAAAACAAAACTTTATTATTTACAAACATCGACTGCACTCTTCAACACACCTCTAAACCCAACCCGGGTGACCTTTCACACCTAAAACTTAACCCAAGTGCCTAGAGCCCTAAGAGCAGGGACCCTAAGACCCCGAACCCTACCCCAAATGCTGAATTAGCGCTATACACATACCTAAAACTTGGTGGGTAATTTTTTCACGACAATTTAGTTGTGTTGCGGGCTGACGCTGGCCTTTCTCGATGTCGTTCGGATCCGTTCGGCCGACCCGGACGCCGCGGGCGTGGCGGGCAGTTGATGTCGATGGACCGTGCATAACCGGGGATGGACCCAGTCCAACCTCTGGATTTTTTCTCACCCTAACCCAGCCAGTGCCTCCAGCTCTGCACCTCGCCTGCTGCGGACGGGAACGCCGGCGGATCCATCGATGTCGGGGAAATGAGTCTCCAACTTGGAACATTTAATAAATTGGTGTCAAAAAGTACACAACAGGACAGCAGAAAGTATAACGCTAAGTTTATGACGCACCACAAAGTGCCGATATTCAGTTTTGGGAAACATCGAGAAAAATCGAAACATCGAGAAAGTGTGAAAACAGAGAGAGAGAGTGTTAGGAAGCCACGCCCACTGAGAAGTCTATATAAATGAGCTGATGTGAAGTATTCCAGCCATTCAGTTGCTCAAACTAGCCTGAGGAAGGAAAAGAAACTCCGAAACGTCGCGATCAGGTTTGAGCAGTATATTTAGTGCCTCCATTTCAAAACGCAAATGGGAGAGAGCCGCAATATTTAATCTCATGGGAAAGTAAAATAAATGTATTAAGTCCACAAAAACAAAACTTTATTATTTACAAACATCGACTGCACTCTTCAACACACCTCTAAACCCAACCCGGGTGACCTTTCACACCTAAAACTTAACCCAAGTGCCTAGAGCCCTAAGAGCAGGGACCCTAAGACCCCGAACCCTACCCCAAATGCTGAATTAGCGCTATACACATACCTAAAACTTGGTGGGTAATTTTTTCACGACAATTTAGTTGTGTTGCGGGCTGACGCTGGCCTTTCTCGATGTCGTTCGGATCCGTTCGGCCGACCCGGACGCCGCGGGCGTGGCGGGCAGTTGATGTCGATGGACCGTGCATAACCGGGGATGGACCCAGTCCAACCTCTGGATTTTTTCTCACCCTAACCCAGCCAGTGCCTCCAGCTCTGCACCTCGCCTGCTGCGGACGGGAACGCCGGCGGATCCATCGATGTCGGGGAAATGAGTCTCCAACTTGGAACATTTAATAAATTGGTGTCAAAAAGTACACAACAGGACAGCAGAAAGTATAACGCTAAGTTTATGACGCACCACAAAGTGCCGATATTCAGTTTTGGGAAACATCGAGAAAAATCGAAACATCGAGAAAGTGTGAAAACAGAGAGAGAGAGTGTTAGGAAGCCACGCCCACTGAGAAGTCTATATAAATGAGCTGATGTGAAGTATTCCAGCCATTCAGTTGCTCAAACTAGCCTGAGGAAGGAAAAGAAACTCCGAAACGTCGCGATCAGGTTTGAGCAGTATATTTAGTGCCTCCATTTCAAAACGCAAATGGGAGAGAGCCGCAATATTTAATCTCATGGGAAAGTAAAATAAATGTATTAAGTCCACAAAAACAAAACTTTATTATTTACAAACATCGACTGCACTCTTCAACACACCTCTAAACCCAACCCGGGTGACCTTTCACACCTAAAACTTAACCCAAGTGCCTAGAGCCCTAAGAGCAGGGACCCTAAGACCCCGAACCCTACCCCAAATGCTGAATTAGCGCTATACACATACCTAAAACTTGGTGGGTAATTTTTTCACGACAATTTAGTTGTGTTGCGGGCTGACGCTGGCCTTTCTCGATGTCGTTCGGATCCGTTCGGCCGACCCGGACGCCGCGGGCGTGGCGGGCAGTTGATGTCGATGGACCGTGCATAACCGGGGATGGACCCAGTCCAACCTCTGGATTTTTTCTCACCCTAACCCAGCCAGTGCCTCCAGCTCTGCACCTCGCCTGCTGCGGACGGGAACGCCGGCGGATCCATCGATGTCGGGGAAATGAGTCTCCAACTTGGAACATTTAATAAATTGGTGTCAAAAAGTACACAACAGGACAGCAGAAAGTATAACGCTAAGTTTATGACGCACCACAAAGTGCCGATATTCAGTTTTGGGAAACATCGAGAAAAATCGAAACATCGAGAAAGTGTGAAAACAGAGAGAGAGAGTGTTAGGAAGCCACGCCCACTGAGAAGTCTATATAAATGAGCTGATGTGAAGTATTCCAGCCATTCAGTTGCTCAAACTAGCCTGAGGAAGGAAAAGAAACTCCGAAACGTCGCGATCAGGTTTGAGCAGTATATTTAGTGCCTCCATTTCAAAACGCAAATGGGAGAGAGCCGCAATATTTAATCTCATGGGAAAGTAAAATAAATGTATTAAGTCCACAAAAACAAAACTTTATTATTTACAAACATCGACTGCACTCTTCAACACACCTCTAAACCCAACCCGGGTGACCTTTCACACCTAAAACTTAACCCAAGTGCCTAGAGCCCTAAGAGCAGGGACCCTAAGACCCCGAACCCTACCCCAAATGCTGAATTAGCGCTATACACATACCTAAAACTTGGTGGGTAATTTTTTCACGACAATTTAGTTGTGTTGCGGGCTGACGCTGGCCTTTCTCGATGTCGTTCGGATCCGTTCGGCCGACCCGGACGCCGCGGGCGTGGCGGGCAGTTGATGTCGATGGACCGTGCATAACCGGGGATGGACCCAGTCCAACCTCTGGATTTTTTCTCACCCTAACCCAGCCAGTGCCTCCAGCTCTGCACCTCGCCTGCTGCGGACGGGAACGCCGGCGGATCCATCGATGTCGGGGAAATGAGTCTCCAACTTGGAACATTTAATAAATTGGTGTCAAAAAGTACACAACAGGACAGCAGAAAGTATAACGCTAAGTTTATGACGCACCACAAAGTGCCGATATTCAGTTTTGGGAAACATCGAGAAAAATCGAAACATCGAGAAAGTGTGAAAACAGAGAGAGAGAGTGTTAGGAAGCCACGCCCACTGAGAAGTCTATATAAATGAGCTGATGTGAAGTATTCCAGCCATTCAGTTGCTCAAACTAGCCTGAGGAAGGAAAAGAAACTCCGAAACGTCGCGATCAGGTTTGAGCAGTATATTTAGTGCCTCCATTTCAAAACGCAAATGGGAGAGAGCCGCAATATTTAATCTCATGGGAAAGTAAAATAAATGTATTAAGTCCACAAAAACAAAACTTTATTATTTACAAACATCGACTGCACTCTTCAACACACCTCTAAACCCAACCCGGGTGACCTTTCACACCTAAAACTTAACCCAAGTGCCTAGAGCCCTAAGAGCAGGGACCCTAAGACCCCGAACCCTACCCCAAATGCTGAATTAGCGCTATACACATACCTAAAACTTGGTGGGTAATTTTTTCACGACAATTTAGTTGTGTTGCGGGCTGACGCTGGCCTTTCTCGATGTCGTTCGGATCCGTTCGGCCGACCCGGACGCCGCGGGCGTGGCGGGCAGTTGATGTCGATGGACCGTGCATAACCGGGGATGGACCCAGTCCAACCTCTGGATTTTTTCTCACCCTAACCCAGCCAGTGCCTCCAGCTCTGCACCTCGCCTGCTGCGGACGGGAACGCCGGCGGATCCATCGATGTCGGGGAAATGAGTCTCCAACTTGGAACATTTAATAAATTGGTGTCAAAAAGTACACAACAGGACAGCAGAAAGTATAACGCTAAGTTTATGACGCACCACAAAGTGCCGATATTCAGTTTTGGGAAACATCGAGAAAAATCGAAACATCGAGAAAGTGTGAAAACAGAGAGAGAGAGTGTTAGGAAGCCACGCCCACTGAGAAGTCTATATAAATGAGCTGATGTGAAGTATTCCAGCCATTCAGTTGCTCAAACTAGCCTGAGGAAGGAAAAGAAACTCCGAAACGTCGCGATCAGGTTTGAGCAGTATATTTAGTGCCTCCATTTCAAAACGCAAATGGGAGAGAGCCGCAATATTTAATCTCATGGGAAAGTAAAATAAATGTATTAAGTCCACAAAAACAAAACTTTATTATTTACAAACATCGACTGCACTCTTCAACACACCTCTAAACCCAACCCGGGTGACCTTTCACACCTAAAACTTAACCCAAGTGCCTAGAGCCCTAAGAGCAGGGACCCTAAGACCCCGAACCCTACCCCAAATGCTGAATTAGCGCTATACACATACCTAAAACTTGGTGGGTAATTTTTTCACGACAATTTAGTTGTGTTGCGGGCTGACGCTGGCCTTTCTCGATGTCGTTCGGATCCGTTCGGCCGACCCGGACGCCGCGGGCGTGGCGGGCAGTTGATGTCGATGGACCGTGCATAACCGGGGATGGACCCAGTCCAACCTCTGGATTTTTTCTCACCCTAACCCAGCCAGTGCCTCCAGCTCTGCACCTCGCCTGCTGCGGACGGGAACGCCGGCGGATCCATCGATGTCGGGGAAATGAGTCTCCAACTTGGAACATTTAATAAATTGGTGTCAAAAAGTACACAACAGGACAGCAGAAAGTATAACGCTAAGTTTATGACGCACCACAAAGTGCCGATATTCAGTTTTGGGAAACATCGAGAAAAATCGAAACATCGAGAAAGTGTGAAAACAGAGAGAGAGAGTGTTAGGAAGCCACGCCCACTGAGAAGTCTATATAAATGAGCTGATGTGAAGTATTCCAGCCATTCAGTTGCTCAAACTAGCCTGAGGAAGGAAAAGAAACTCCGAAACGTCGCGATCAGGTTTGAGCAGTATATTTAGTGCCTCCATTTCAAAACGCAAATGGGAGAGAGCCGCAATATTTAATCTCATGGGAAAGTAAAATAAATGTATTAAGTCCACAAAAACAAAACTTTATTATTTACAAACATCGACTGCACTCTTCAACACACCTCTAAACCCAACCCGGGTGACCTTTCACACCTAAAACTTAACCCAAGTGCCTAGAGCCCTAAGAGCAGGGACCCTAAGACCCCGAACCCTACCCCAAATGCTGAATTAGCGCTATACACATACCTAAAACTTGGTGGGTAATTTTTTCACGACAATTTAGTTGTGTTGCGGGCTGACGCTGGCCTTTCTCGATGTCGTTCGGATCCGTTCGGCCGACCCGGACGCCGCGGGCGTGGCGGGCAGTTGATGTCGATGGACCGTGCATAACCGGGGATGGACCCAGTCCAACCTCTGGATTTTTTCTCACCCTAACCCAGCCAGTGCCTCCAGCTCTGCACCTCGCCTGCTGCGGACGGGAACGCCGGCGGATCCATCGATGTCGGGGAAATGAGTCTCCAACTTGGAACATTTAATAAATTGGTGTCAAAAAGTACACAACAGGACAGCAGAAAGTATAACGCTAAGTTTATGACGCACCACAAAGTGCCGATATTCAGTTTTGGGAAACATCGAGAAAAATCGAAACATCGAGAAAGTGTGAAAACAGAGAGAGAGAGTGTTAGGAAGCCACGCCCACTGAGAAGTCTATATAAATGAGCTGATGTGAAGTATTCCAGCCATTCAGTTGCTCAAACTAGCCTGAGGAAGGAAAAGAAACTCCGAAACGTCGCGATCAGGTTTGAGCAGTATATTTAGTGCCTCCATTTCAAAACGCAAATGGGAGAGAGCCGCAATATTTAATCTCATGGGAAAGTAAAATAAATGTATTAAGTCCACAAAAACAAAACTTTATTATTTACAAACATCGACTGCACTCTTCAACACACCTCTAAACCCAACCCGGGTGACCTTTCACACCTAAAACTTAACCCAAGTGCCTAGAGCCCTAAGAGCAGGGACCCTAAGACCCCGAACCCTACCCCAAATGCTGAATTAGCGCTATACACATACCTAAAACTTGGTGGGTAATTTTTTCACGACAATTTAGTTGTGTTGCGGGCTGACGCTGGCCTTTCTCGATGTCGTTCGGATCCGTTCGGCCGACCCGGACGCCGCGGGCGTGGCGGGCAGTTGATGTCGATGGACCGTGCATAACCGGGGATGGACCCAGTCCAACCTCTGGATTTTTTCTCACCCTAACCCAGCCAGTGCCTCCAGCTCTGCACCTCGCCTGCTGCGGACGGGAACGCCGGCGGATCCATCGATGTCGGGGAAATGAGTCTCCAACTTGGAACATTTAATAAATTGGTGTCAAAAAGTACACAACAGGACAGCAGAAAGTATAACGCTAAGTTTATGACGCACCACAAAGTGCCGATATTCAGTTTTGGGAAACATCGAGAAAAATCGAAACATCGAGAAAGTGTGAAAACAGAGAGAGAGAGTGTTAGGAAGCCACGCCCACTGAGAAGTCTATATAAATGAGCTGATGTGAAGTATTCCAGCCATTCAGTTGCTCAAACTAGCCTGAGGAAGGAAAAGAAACTCCGAAACGTCGCGATCAGGTTTGAGCAGTATATTTAGTGCCTCCATTTCAAAACGCAAATGGGAGAGAGCCGCAATATTTAATCTCATGGGAAAGTAAAATAAATGTATTAAGTCCACAAAAACAAAACTTTATTATTTACAAACATCGACTGCACTCTTCAACACACCTCTAAACCCAACCCGGGTGACCTTTCACACCTAAAACTTAACCCAAGTGCCTAGAGCCCTAAGAGCAGGGACCCTAAGACCCCGAACCCTACCCCAAATGCTGAATTAGCGCTATACACATACCTAAAACTTGGTGGGTAATTTTTTCACGACAATTTAGTTGTGTTGCGGGCTGACGCTGGCCTTTCTCGATGTCGTTCGGATCCGTTCGGCCGACCCGGACGCCGCGGGCGTGGCGGGCAGTTGATGTCGATGGACCGTGCATAACCGGGGATGGACCCAGTCCAACCTCTGGATTTTTTCTCACCCTAACCCAGCCAGTGCCTCCAGCTCTGCACCTCGCCTGCTGCGGACGGGAACGCCGGCGGATCCATCGATGTCGGGGAAATGAGTCTCCAACTTGGAACATTTAATAAATTGGTGTCAAAAAGTACACAACAGGACAGCAGAAAGTATAACGCTAAGTTTATGACGCACCACAAAGTGCCGATATTCAGTTTTGGGAAACATCGAGAAAAATCGAAACATCGAGAAAGTGTGAAAACAGAGAGAGAGAGTGTTAGGAAGCCACGCCCACTGAGAAGTCTATATAAATGAGCTGATGTGAAGTATTCCAGCCATTCAGTTGCTCAAACTAGCCTGAGGAAGGAAAAGAAACTCCGAAACGTCGCGATCAGGTTTGAGCAGTATATTTAGTGCCTCCATTTCAAAACGCAAATGGGAGAGAGCCGCAATATTTAATCTCATGGGAAAGTAAAATAAATGTATTAAGTCCACAAAAACAAAACTTTATTATTTACAAACATCGACTGCACTCTTCAACACACCTCTAAACCCAACCCGGGTGACCTTTCACACCTAAAACTTAACCCAAGTGCCTAGAGCCCTAAGAGCAGGGACCCTAAGACCCCGAACCCTACCCCAAATGCTGAATTAGCGCTATACACATACCTAAAACTTGGTGGGTAATTTTTTCACGACAATTTAGTTGTGTTGCGGGCTGACGCTGGCCTTTCTCGATGTCGTTCGGATCCGTTCGGCCGACCCGGACGCCGCGGGCGTGGCGGGCAGTTGATGTCGATGGACCGTGCATAACCGGGGATGGACCCAGTCCAACCTCTGGATTTTTTCTCACCCTAACCCAGCCAGTGCCTCCAGCTCTGCACCTCGCCTGCTGCGGACGGGAACGCCGGCGGATCCATCGATGTCGGGGAAATGAGTCTCCAACTTGGAACATTTAATAAATTGGTGTCAAAAAGTACACAACAGGACAGCAGAAAGTATAACGCTAAGTTTATGACGCACCACAAAGTGCCGATATTCAGTTTTGGGAAACATCGAGAAAAATCGAAACATCGAGAAAGTGTGAAAACAGAGAGAGAGAGTGTTAGGAAGCCACGCCCACTGAGAAGTCTATATAAATGAGCTGATGTGAAGTATTCCAGCCATTCAGTTGCTCAAACTAGCCTGAGGAAGGAAAAGAAACTCCGAAACGTCGCGATCAGGTTTGAGCAGTATATTTAGTGCCTCCATTTCAAAACGCAAATGGGAGAGAGCCGCAATATTTAATCTCATGGGAAAGTAAAATAAATGTATTAAGTCCACAAAAACAAAACTTTATTATTTACAAACATCGACTGCACTCTTCAACACACCTCTAAACCCAACCCGGGTGACCTTTCACACCTAAAACTTAACCCAAGTGCCTAGAGCCCTAAGAGCAGGGACCCTAAGACCCCGAACCCTACCCCAAATGCTGAATTAGCGCTATACACATACCTAAAACTTGGTGGGTAATTTTTTCACGACAATTTAGTTGTGTTGCGGGCTGACGCTGGCCTTTCTCGATGTCGTTCGGATCCGTTCGGCCGACCCGGACGCCGCGGGCGTGGCGGGCAGTTGATGTCGATGGACCGTGCATAACCGGGGATGGACCCAGTCCAACCTCTGGATTTTTTCTCACCCTAACCCAGCCAGTGCCTCCAGCTCTGCACCTCGCCTGCTGCGGACGGGAACGCCGGCGGATCCATCGATGTCGGGGAAATGAGTCTCCAACTTGGAACATTTAATAAATTGGTGTCAAAAAGTACACAACAGGACAGCAGAAAGTATAACGCTAAGTTTATGACGCACCACAAAGTGCCGATATTCAGTTTTGGGAAACATCGAGAAAAATCGAAACATCGAGAAAGTGTGAAAACAGAGAGAGAGAGTGTTAGGAAGCCACGCCCACTGAGAAGTCTATATAAATGAGCTGATGTGAAGTATTCCAGCCATTCAGTTGCTCAAACTAGCCTGAGGAAGGAAAAGAAACTCCGAAACGTCGCGATCAGGTTTGAGCAGTATATTTAGTGCCTCCATTTCAAAACGCAAATGGGAGAGAGCCGCAATATTTAATCTCATGGGAAAGTAAAATAAATGTATTAAGTCCACAAAAACAAAACTTTATTATTTACAAACATCGACTGCACTCTTCAACACACCTCTAAACCCAACCCGGGTGACCTTTCACACCTAAAACTTAACCCAAGTGCCTAGAGCCCTAAGAGCAGGGACCCTAAGACCCCGAACCCTACCCCAAATGCTGAATTAGCGCTATACACATACCTAAAACTTGGTGGGTAATTTTTTCACGACAATTTAGTTGTGTTGCGGGCTGACGCTGGCCTTTCTCGATGTCGTTCGGATCCGTTCGGCCGACCCGGACGCCGCGGGCGTGGCGGGCAGTTGATGTCGATGGACCGTGCATAACCGGGGATGGACCCAGTCCAACCTCTGGATTTTTTCTCACCCTAACCCAGCCAGTGCCTCCAGCTCTGCACCTCGCCTGCTGCGGACGGGAACGCCGGCGGATCCATCGATGTCGGGGAAATGAGTCTCCAACTTGGAACATTTAATAAATTGGTGTCAAAAAGTACACAACAGGACAGCAGAAAGTATAACGCTAAGTTTATGACGCACCACAAAGTGCCGATATTCAGTTTTGGGAAACATCGAGAAAAATCGAAACATCGAGAAAGTGTGAAAACAGAGAGAGAGAGTGTTAGGAAGCCACGCCCACTGAGAAGTCTATATAAATGAGCTGATGTGAAGTATTCCAGCCATTCAGTTGCTCAAACTAGCCTGAGGAAGGAAAAGAAACTCCGAAACGTCGCGATCAGGTTTGAGCAGTATATTTAGTGCCTCCATTTCAAAACGCAAATGGGAGAGAGCCGCAATATTTAATCTCATGGGAAAGTAAAATAAATGTATTAAGTCCACAAAAACAAAACTTTATTATTTACAAACATCGACTGCACTCTTCAACACACCTCTAAACCCAACCCGGGTGACCTTTCACACCTAAAACTTAACCCAAGTGCCTAGAGCCCTAAGAGCAGGGACCCTAAGACCCCGAACCCTACCCCAAATGCTGAATTAGCGCTATACACATACCTAAAACTTGGTGGGTAATTTTTTCACGACAATTTAGTTGTGTTGCGGGCTGACGCTGGCCTTTCTCGATGTCGTTCGGATCCGTTCGGCCGACCCGGACGCCGCGGGCGTGGCGGGCAGTTGATGTCGATGGACCGTGCATAACCGGGGATGGACCCAGTCCAACCTCTGGATTTTTTCTCACCCTAACCCAGCCAGTGCCTCCAGCTCTGCACCTCGCCTGCTGCGGACGGGAACGCCGGCGGATCCATCGATGTCGGGGAAATGAGTCTCCAACTTGGAACATTTAATAAATTGGTGTCAAAAAGTACACAACAGGACAGCAGAAAGTATAACGCTAAGTTTATGACGCACCACAAAGTGCCGATATTCAGTTTTGGGAAACATCGAGAAAAATCGAAACATCGAGAAAGTGTGAAAACAGAGAGAGAGAGTGTTAGGAAGCCACGCCCACTGAGAAGTCTATATAAATGAGCTGATGTGAAGTATTCCAGCCATTCAGTTGCTCAAACTAGCCTGAGGAAGGAAAAGAAACTCCGAAACGTCGCGATCAGGTTTGAGCAGTATATTTAGTGCCTCCATTTCAAAACGCAAATGGGAGAGAGCCGCAATATTTAATCTCATGGGAAAGTAAAATAAATGTATTAAGTCCACAAAAACAAAACTTTATTATTTACAAACATCGACTGCACTCTTCAACACACCTCTAAACCCAACCCGGGTGACCTTTCACACCTAAAACTTAACCCAAGTGCCTAGAGCCCTAAGAGCAGGGACCCTAAGACCCCGAACCCTACCCCAAATGCTGAATTAGCGCTATACACATACCTAAAACTTGGTGGGTAATTTTTTCACGACAATTTAGTTGTGTTGCGGGCTGACGCTGGCCTTTCTCGATGTCGTTCGGATCCGTTCGGCCGACCCGGACGCCGCGGGCGTGGCGGGCAGTTGATGTCGATGGACCGTGCATAACCGGGGATGGACCCAGTCCAACCTCTGGATTTTTTCTCACCCTAACCCAGCCAGTGCCTCCAGCTCTGCACCTCGCCTGCTGCGGACGGGAACGCCGGCGGATCCATCGATGTCGGGGAAATGAGTCTCCAACTTGGAACATTTAATAAATTGGTGTCAAAAAGTACACAACAGGACAGCAGAAAGTATAACGCTAAGTTTATGACGCACCACAAAGTGCCGATATTCAGTTTTGGGAAACATCGAGAAAAATCGAAACATCGAGAAAGTGTGAAAACAGAGAGAGAGAGTGTTAGGAAGCCACGCCCACTGAGAAGTCTATATAAATGAGCTGATGTGAAGTATTCCAGCCATTCAGTTGCTCAAACTAGCCTGAGGAAGGAAAAGAAACTCCGAAACGTCGCGATCAGGTTTGAGCAGTATATTTAGTGCCTCCATTTCAAAACGCAAATGGGAGAGAGCCGCAATATTTAATCTCATGGGAAAGTAAAATAAATGTATTAAGTCCACAAAAACAAAACTTTATTATTTACAAACATCGACTGCACTCTTCAACACACCTCTAAACCCAACCCGGGTGACCTTTCACACCTAAAACTTAACCCAAGTGCCTAGAGCCCTAAGAGCAGGGACCCTAAGACCCCGAACCCTACCCCAAATGCTGAATTAGCGCTATACACATACCTAAAACTTGGTGGGTAATTTTTTCACGACAATTTAGTTGTGTTGCGGGCTGACGCTGGCCTTTCTCGATGTCGTTCGGATCCGTTCGGCCGACCCGGACGCCGCGGGCGTGGCGGGCAGTTGATGTCGATGGACCGTGCATAACCGGGGATGGACCCAGTCCAACCTCTGGATTTTTTCTCACCCTAACCCAGCCAGTGCCTCCAGCTCTGCACCTCGCCTGCTGCGGACGGGAACGCCGGCGGATCCATCGATGTCGGGGAAATGAGTCTCCAACTTGGAACATTTAATAAATTGGTGTCAAAAAGTACACAACAGGACAGCAGAAAGTATAACGCTAAGTTTATGACGCACCACAAAGTGCCGATATTCAGTTTTGGGAAACATCGAGAAAAATCGAAACATCGAGAAAGTGTGAAAACAGAGAGAGAGAGTGTTAGGAAGCCACGCCCACTGAGAAGTCTATATAAATGAGCTGATGTGAAGTATTCCAGCCATTCAGTTGCTCAAACTAGCCTGAGGAAGGAAAAGAAACTCCGAAACGTCGCGATCAGGTTTGAGCAGTATATTTAGTGCCTCCATTTCAAAACGCAAATGGGAGAGAGCCGCAATATTTAATCTCATGGGAAAGTAAAATAAATGTATTAAGTCCACAAAAACAAAACTTTATTATTTACAAACATCGACTGCACTCTTCAACACACCTCTAAACCCAACCCGGGTGACCTTTCACACCTAAAACTTAACCCAAGTGCCTAGAGCCCTAAGAGCAGGGACCCTAAGACCCCGAACCCTACCCCAAATGCTGAATTAGCGCTATACACATACCTAAAACTTGGTGGGTAATTTTTTCACGACAATTTAGTTGTGTTGCGGGCTGACGCTGGCCTTTCTCGATGTCGTTCGGATCCGTTCGGCCGACCCGGACGCCGCGGGCGTGGCGGGCAGTTGATGTCGATGGACCGTGCATAACCGGGGATGGACCCAGTCCAACCTCTGGATTTTTTCTCACCCTAACCCAGCCAGTGCCTCCAGCTCTGCACCTCGCCTGCTGCGGACGGGAACGCCGGCGGATCCATCGATGTCGGGGAAATGAGTCTCCAACTTGGAACATTTAATAAATTGGTGTCAAAAAGTACACAACAGGACAGCAGAAAGTATAACGCTAAGTTTATGACGCACCACAAAGTGCCGATATTCAGTTTTGGGAAACATCGAGAAAAATCGAAACATCGAGAAAGTGTGAAAACAGAGAGAGAGAGTGTTAGGAAGCCACGCCCACTGAGAAGTCTATATAAATGAGCTGATGTGAAGTATTCCAGCCATTCAGTTGCTCAAACTAGCCTGAGGAAGGAAAAGAAACTCCGAAACGTCGCGATCAGGTTTGAGCAGTATATTTAGTGCCTCCATTTCAAAACGCAAATGGGAGAGAGCCGCAATATTTAATCTCATGGGAAAGTAAAATAAATGTATTAAGTCCACAAAAACAAAACTTTATTATTTACAAACATCGACTGCACTCTTCAACACACCTCTAAACCCAACCCGGGTGACCTTTCACACCTAAAACTTAACCCAAGTGCCTAGAGCCCTAAGAGCAGGGACCCTAAGACCCCGAACCCTACCCCAAATGCTGAATTAGCGCTATACACATACCTAAAACTTGGTGGGTAATTTTTTCACGACAATTTAGTTGTGTTGCGGGCTGACGCTGGCCTTTCTCGATGTCGTTCGGATCCGTTCGGCCGACCCGGACGCCGCGGGCGTGGCGGGCAGTTGATGTCGATGGACCGTGCATAACCGGGGATGGACCCAGTCCAACCTCTGGATTTTTTCTCACCCTAACCCAGCCAGTGCCTCCAGCTCTGCACCTCGCCTGCTGCGGACGGGAACGCCGGCGGATCCATCGATGTCGGGGAAATGAGTCTCCAACTTGGAACATTTAATAAATTGGTGTCAAAAAGTACACAACAGGACAGCAGAAAGTATAACGCTAAGTTTATGACGCACCACAAAGTGCCGATATTCAGTTTTGGGAAACATCGAGAAAAATCGAAACATCGAGAAAGTGTGAAAACAGAGAGAGAGAGTGTTAGGAAGCCACGCCCACTGAGAAGTCTATATAAATGAGCTGATGTGAAGTATTCCAGCCATTCAGTTGCTCAAACTAGCCTGAGGAAGGAAAAGAAACTCCGAAACGTCGCGATCAGGTTTGAGCAGTATATTTAGTGCCTCCATTTCAAAACGCAAATGGGAGAGAGCCGCAATATTTAATCTCATGGGAAAGTAAAATAAATGTATTAAGTCCACAAAAACAAAACTTTATTATTTACAAACATCGACTGCACTCTTCAACACACCTCTAAACCCAACCCGGGTGACCTTTCACACCTAAAACTTAACCCAAGTGCCTAGAGCCCTAAGAGCAGGGACCCTAAGACCCCGAACCCTACCCCAAATGCTGAATTAGCGCTATACACATACCTAAAACTTGGTGGGTAATTTTTTCACGACAATTTAGTTGTGTTGCGGGCTGACGCTGGCCTTTCTCGATGTCGTTCGGATCCGTTCGGCCGACCCGGACGCCGCGGGCGTGGCGGGCAGTTGATGTCGATGGACCGTGCATAACCGGGGATGGACCCAGTCCAACCTCTGGATTTTTTCTCACCCTAACCCAGCCAGTGCCTCCAGCTCTGCACCTCGCCTGCTGCGGACGGGAACGCCGGCGGATCCATCGATGTCGGGGAAATGAGTCTCCAACTTGGAACATTTAATAAATTGGTGTCAAAAAGTACACAACAGGACAGCAGAAAGTATAACGCTAAGTTTATGACGCACCACAAAGTGCCGATATTCAGTTTTGGGAAACATCGAGAAAAATCGAAACATCGAGAAAGTGTGAAAACAGAGAGAGAGAGTGTTAGGAAGCCACGCCCACTGAGAAGTCTATATAAATGAGCTGATGTGAAGTATTCCAGCCATTCAGTTGCTCAAACTAGCCTGAGGAAGGAAAAGAAACTCCGAAACGTCGCGATCAGGTTTGAGCAGTATATTTAGTGCCTCCATTTCAAAACGCAAATGGGAGAGAGCCGCAATATTTAATCTCATGGGAAAGTAAAATAAATGTATTAAGTCCACAAAAACAAAACTTTATTATTTACAAACATCGACTGCACTCTTCAACACACCTCTAAACCCAACCCGGGTGACCTTTCACACCTAAAACTTAACCCAAGTGCCTAGAGCCCTAAGAGCAGGGACCCTAAGACCCCGAACCCTACCCCAAATGCTGAATTAGCGCTATACACATACCTAAAACTTGGTGGGTAATTTTTTCACGACAATTTAGTTGTGTTGCGGGCTGACGCTGGCCTTTCTCGATGTCGTTCGGATCCGTTCGGCCGACCCGGACGCCGCGGGCGTGGCGGGCAGTTGATGTCGATGGACCGTGCATAACCGGGGATGGACCCAGTCCAACCTCTGGATTTTTTCTCACCCTAACCCAGCCAGTGCCTCCAGCTCTGCACCTCGCCTGCTGCGGACGGGAACGCCGGCGGATCCATCGATGTCGGGGAAATGAGTCTCCAACTTGGAACATTTAATAAATTGGTGTCAAAAAGTACACAACAGGACAGCAGAAAGTATAACGCTAAGTTTATGACGCACCACAAAGTGCCGATATTCAGTTTTGGGAAACATCGAGAAAAATCGAAACATCGAGAAAGTGTGAAAACAGAGAGAGAGAGTGTTAGGAAGCCACGCCCACTGAGAAGTCTATATAAATGAGCTGATGTGAAGTATTCCAGCCATTCAGTTGCTCAAACTAGCCTGAGGAAGGAAAAGAAACTCCGAAACGTCGCGATCAGGTTTGAGCAGTATATTTAGTGCCTCCATTTCAAAACGCAAATGGGAGAGAGCCGCAATATTTAATCTCATGGGAAAGTAAAATAAATGTATTAAGTCCACAAAAACAAAACTTTATTATTTACAAACATCGACTGCACTCTTCAACACACCTCTAAACCCAACCCGGGTGACCTTTCACACCTAAAACTTAACCCAAGTGCCTAGAGCCCTAAGAGCAGGGACCCTAAGACCCCGAACCCTACCCCAAATGCTGAATTAGCGCTATACACATACCTAAAACTTGGTGGGTAATTTTTTCACGACAATTTAGTTGTGTTGCGGGCTGACGCTGGCCTTTCTCGATGTCGTTCGGATCCGTTCGGCCGACCCGGACGCCGCGGGCGTGGCGGGCAGTTGATGTCGATGGACCGTGCATAACCGGGGATGGACCCAGTCCAACCTCTGGATTTTTTCTCACCCTAACCCAGCCAGTGCCTCCAGCTCTGCACCTCGCCTGCTGCGGACGGGAACGCCGGCGGATCCATCGATGTCGGGGAAATGAGTCTCCAACTTGGAACATTTAATAAATTGGTGTCAAAAAGTACACAACAGGACAGCAGAAAGTATAACGCTAAGTTTATGACGCACCACAAAGTGCCGATATTCAGTTTTGGGAAACATCGAGAAAAATCGAAACATCGAGAAAGTGTGAAAACAGAGAGAGAGAGTGTTAGGAAGCCACGCCCACTGAGAAGTCTATATAAATGAGCTGATGTGAAGTATTCCAGCCATTCAGTTGCTCAAACTAGCCTGAGGAAGGAAAAGAAACTCCGAAACGTCGCGATCAGGTTTGAGCAGTATATTTAGTGCCTCCATTTCAAAACGCAAATGGGAGAGAGCCGCAATATTTAATCTCATGGGAAAGTAAAATAAATGTATTAAGTCCACAAAAACAAAACTTTATTATTTACAAACATCGACTGCACTCTTCAACACACCTCTAAACCCAACCCGGGTGACCTTTCACACCTAAAACTTAACCCAAGTGCCTAGAGCCCTAAGAGCAGGGACCCTAAGACCCCGAACCCTACCCCAAATGCTGAATTAGCGCTATACACATACCTAAAACTTGGTGGGTAATTTTTTCACGACAATTTAGTTGTGTTGCGGGCTGACGCTGGCCTTTCTCGATGTCGTTCGGATCCGTTCGGCCGACCCGGACGCCGCGGGCGTGGCGGGCAGTTGATGTCGATGGACCGTGCATAACCGGGGATGGACCCAGTCCAACCTCTGGATTTTTTCTCACCCTAACCCAGCCAGTGCCTCCAGCTCTGCACCTCGCCTGCTGCGGACGGGAACGCCGGCGGATCCATCGATGTCGGGGAAATGAGTCTCCAACTTGGAACATTTAATAAATTGGTGTCAAAAAGTACACAACAGGACAGCAGAAAGTATAACGCTAAGTTTATGACGCACCACAAAGTGCCGATATTCAGTTTTGGGAAACATCGAGAAAAATCGAAACATCGAGAAAGTGTGAAAACAGAGAGAGAGAGTGTTAGGAAGCCACGCCCACTGAGAAGTCTATATAAATGAGCTGATGTGAAGTATTCCAGCCATTCAGTTGCTCAAACTAGCCTGAGGAAGGAAAAGAAACTCCGAAACGTCGCGATCAGGTTTGAGCAGTATATTTAGTGCCTCCATTTCAAAACGCAAATGGGAGAGAGCCGCAATATTTAATCTCATGGGAAAGTAAAATAAATGTATTAAGTCCACAAAAACAAAACTTTATTATTTACAAACATCGACTGCACTCTTCAACACACCTCTAAACCCAACCCGGGTGACCTTTCACACCTAAAACTTAACCCAAGTGCCTAGAGCCCTAAGAGCAGGGACCCTAAGACCCCGAACCCTACCCCAAATGCTGAATTAGCGCTATACACATACCTAAAACTTGGTGGGTAATTTTTTCACGACAATTTAGTTGTGTTGCGGGCTGACGCTGGCCTTTCTCGATGTCGTTCGGATCCGTTCGGCCGACCCGGACGCCGCGGGCGTGGCGGGCAGTTGATGTCGATGGACCGTGCATAACCGGGGATGGACCCAGTCCAACCTCTGGATTTTTTCTCACCCTAACCCAGCCAGTGCCTCCAGCTCTGCACCTCGCCTGCTGCGGACGGGAACGCCGGCGGATCCATCGATGTCGGGGAAATGAGTCTCCAACTTGGAACATTTAATAAATTGGTGTCAAAAAGTACACAACAGGACAGCAGAAAGTATAACGCTAAGTTTATGACGCACCACAAAGTGCCGATATTCAGTTTTGGGAAACATCGAGAAAAATCGAAACATCGAGAAAGTGTGAAAACAGAGAGAGAGAGTGTTAGGAAGCCACGCCCACTGAGAAGTCTATATAAATGAGCTGATGTGAAGTATTCCAGCCATTCAGTTGCTCAAACTAGCCTGAGGAAGGAAAAGAAACTCCGAAACGTCGCGATCAGGTTTGAGCAGTATATTTAGTGCCTCCATTTCAAAACGCAAATGGGAGAGAGCCGCAATATTTAATCTCATGGGAAAGTAAAATAAATGTATTAAGTCCACAAAAACAAAACTTTATTATTTACAAACATCGACTGCACTCTTCAACACACCTCTAAACCCAACCCGGGTGACCTTTCACACCTAAAACTTAACCCAAGTGCCTAGAGCCCTAAGAGCAGGGACCCTAAGACCCCGAACCCTACCCCAAATGCTGAATTAGCGCTATACACATACCTAAAACTTGGTGGGTAATTTTTTCACGACAATTTAGTTGTGTTGCGGGCTGACGCTGGCCTTTCTCGATGTCGTTCGGATCCGTTCGGCCGACCCGGACGCCGCGGGCGTGGCGGGCAGTTGATGTCGATGGACCGTGCATAACCGGGGATGGACCCAGTCCAACCTCTGGATTTTTTCTCACCCTAACCCAGCCAGTGCCTCCAGCTCTGCACCTCGCCTGCTGCGGACGGGAACGCCGGCGGATCCATCGATGTCGGGGAAATGAGTCTCCAACTTGGAACATTTAATAAATTGGTGTCAAAAAGTACACAACAGGACAGCAGAAAGTATAACGCTAAGTTTATGACGCACCACAAAGTGCCGATATTCAGTTTTGGGAAACATCGAGAAAAATCGAAACATCGAGAAAGTGTGAAAACAGAGAGAGAGAGTGTTAGGAAGCCACGCCCACTGAGAAGTCTATATAAATGAGCTGATGTGAAGTATTCCAGCCATTCAGTTGCTCAAACTAGCCTGAGGAAGGAAAAGAAACTCCGAAACGTCGCGATCAGGTTTGAGCAGTATATTTAGTGCCTCCATTTCAAAACGCAAATGGGAGAGAGCCGCAATATTTAATCTCATGGGAAAGTAAAATAAATGTATTAAGTCCACAAAAACAAAACTTTATTATTTACAAACATCGACTGCACTCTTCAACACACCTCTAAACCCAACCCGGGTGACCTTTCACACCTAAAACTTAACCCAAGTGCCTAGAGCCCTAAGAGCAGGGACCCTAAGACCCCGAACCCTACCCCAAATGCTGAATTAGCGCTATACACATACCTAAAACTTGGTGGGTAATTTTTTCACGACAATTTAGTTGTGTTGCGGGCTGACGCTGGCCTTTCTCGATGTCGTTCGGATCCGTTCGGCCGACCCGGACGCCGCGGGCGTGGCGGGCAGTTGATGTCGATGGACCGTGCATAACCGGGGATGGACCCAGTCCAACCTCTGGATTTTTTCTCACCCTAACCCAGCCAGTGCCTCCAGCTCTGCACCTCGCCTGCTGCGGACGGGAACGCCGGCGGATCCATCGATGTCGGGGAAATGAGTCTCCAACTTGGAACATTTAATAAATTGGTGTCAAAAAGTACACAACAGGACAGCAGAAAGTATAACGCTAAGTTTATGACGCACCACAAAGTGCCGATATTCAGTTTTGGGAAACATCGAGAAAAATCGAAACATCGAGAAAGTGTGAAAACAGAGAGAGAGAGTGTTAGGAAGCCACGCCCACTGAGAAGTCTATATAAATGAGCTGATGTGAAGTATTCCAGCCATTCAGTTGCTCAAACTAGCCTGAGGAAGGAAAAGAAACTCCGAAACGTCGCGATCAGGTTTGAGCAGTATATTTAGTGCCTCCATTTCAAAACGCAAATGGGAGAGAGCCGCAATATTTAATCTCATGGGAAAGTAAAATAAATGTATTAAGTCCACAAAAACAAAACTTTATTATTTACAAACATCGACTGCACTCTTCAACACACCTCTAAACCCAACCCGGGTGACCTTTCACACCTAAAACTTAACCCAAGTGCCTAGAGCCCTAAGAGCAGGGACCCTAAGACCCCGAACCCTACCCCAAATGCTGAATTAGCGCTATACACATACCTAAAACTTGGTGGGTAATTTTTTCACGACAATTTAGTTGTGTTGCGGGCTGACGCTGGCCTTTCTCGATGTCGTTCGGATCCGTTCGGCCGACCCGGACGCCGCGGGCGTGGCGGGCAGTTGATGTCGATGGACCGTGCATAACCGGGGATGGACCCAGTCCAACCTCTGGATTTTTTCTCACCCTAACCCAGCCAGTGCCTCCAGCTCTGCACCTCGCCTGCTGCGGACGGGAACGCCGGCGGATCCATCGATGTCGGGGAAATGAGTCTCCAACTTGGAACATTTAATAAATTGGTGTCAAAAAGTACACAACAGGACAGCAGAAAGTATAACGCTAAGTTTATGACGCACCACAAAGTGCCGATATTCAGTTTTGGGAAACATCGAGAAAAATCGAAACATCGAGAAAGTGTGAAAACAGAGAGAGAGAGTGTTAGGAAGCCACGCCCACTGAGAAGTCTATATAAATGAGCTGATGTGAAGTATTCCAGCCATTCAGTTGCTCAAACTAGCCTGAGGAAGGAAAAGAAACTCCGAAACGTCGCGATCAGGTTTGAGCAGTATATTTAGTGCCTCCATTTCAAAACGCAAATGGGAGAGAGCCGCAATATTTAATCTCATGGGAAAGTAAAATAAATGTATTAAGTCCACAAAAACAAAACTTTATTATTTACAAACATCGACTGCACTCTTCAACACACCTCTAAACCCAACCCGGGTGACCTTTCACACCTAAAACTTAACCCAAGTGCCTAGAGCCCTAAGAGCAGGGACCCTAAGACCCCGAACCCTACCCCAAATGCTGAATTAGCGCTATACACATACCTAAAACTTGGTGGGTAATTTTTTCACGACAATTTAGTTGTGTTGCGGGCTGACGCTGGCCTTTCTCGATGTCGTTCGGATCCGTTCGGCCGACCCGGACGCCGCGGGCGTGGCGGGCAGTTGATGTCGATGGACCGTGCATAACCGGGGATGGACCCAGTCCAACCTCTGGATTTTTTCTCACCCTAACCCAGCCAGTGCCTCCAGCTCTGCACCTCGCCTGCTGCGGACGGGAACGCCGGCGGATCCATCGATGTCGGGGAAATGAGTCTCCAACTTGGAACATTTAATAAATTGGTGTCAAAAAGTACACAACAGGACAGCAGAAAGTATAACGCTAAGTTTATGACGCACCACAAAGTGCCGATATTCAGTTTTGGGAAACATCGAGAAAAATCGAAACATCGAGAAAGTGTGAAAACAGAGAGAGAGAGTGTTAGGAAGCCACGCCCACTGAGAAGTCTATATAAATGAGCTGATGTGAAGTATTCCAGCCATTCAGTTGCTCAAACTAGCCTGAGGAAGGAAAAGAAACTCCGAAACGTCGCGATCAGGTTTGAGCAGTATATTTAGTGCCTCCATTTCAAAACGCAAATGGGAGAGAGCCGCAATATTTAATCTCATGGGAAAGTAAAATAAATGTATTAAGTCCACAAAAACAAAACTTTATTATTTACAAACATCGACTGCACTCTTCAACACACCTCTAAACCCAACCCGGGTGACCTTTCACACCTAAAACTTAACCCAAGTGCCTAGAGCCCTAAGAGCAGGGACCCTAAGACCCCGAACCCTACCCCAAATGCTGAATTAGCGCTATACACATACCTAAAACTTGGTGGGTAATTTTTTCACGACAATTTAGTTGTGTTGCGGGCTGACGCTGGCCTTTCTCGATGTCGTTCGGATCCGTTCGGCCGACCCGGACGCCGCGGGCGTGGCGGGCAGTTGATGTCGATGGACCGTGCATAACCGGGGATGGACCCAGTCCAACCTCTGGATTTTTTCTCACCCTAACCCAGCCAGTGCCTCCAGCTCTGCACCTCGCCTGCTGCGGACGGGAACGCCGGCGGATCCATCGATGTCGGGGAAATGAGTCTCCAACTTGGAACATTTAATAAATTGGTGTCAAAAAGTACACAACAGGACAGCAGAAAGTATAACGCTAAGTTTATGACGCACCACAAAGTGCCGATATTCAGTTTTGGGAAACATCGAGAAAAATCGAAACATCGAGAAAGTGTGAAAACAGAGAGAGAGAGTGTTAGGAAGCCACGCCCACTGAGAAGTCTATATAAATGAGCTGATGTGAAGTATTCCAGCCATTCAGTTGCTCAAACTAGCCTGAGGAAGGAAAAGAAACTCCGAAACGTCGCGATCAGGTTTGAGCAGTATATTTAGTGCCTCCATTTCAAAACGCAAATGGGAGAGAGCCGCAATATTTAATCTCATGGGAAAGTAAAATAAATGTATTAAGTCCACAAAAACAAAACTTTATTATTTACAAACATCGACTGCACTCTTCAACACACCTCTAAACCCAACCCGGGTGACCTTTCACACCTAAAACTTAACCCAAGTGCCTAGAGCCCTAAGAGCAGGGACCCTAAGACCCCGAACCCTACCCCAAATGCTGAATTAGCGCTATACACATACCTAAAACTTGGTGGGTAATTTTTTCACGACAATTTAGTTGTGTTGCGGGCTGACGCTGGCCTTTCTCGATGTCGTTCGGATCCGTTCGGCCGACCCGGACGCCGCGGGCGTGGCGGGCAGTTGATGTCGATGGACCGTGCATAACCGGGGATGGACCCAGTCCAACCTCTGGATTTTTTCTCACCCTAACCCAGCCAGTGCCTCCAGCTCTGCACCTCGCCTGCTGCGGACGGGAACGCCGGCGGATCCATCGATGTCGGGGAAATGAGTCTCCAACTTGGAACATTTAATAAATTGGTGTCAAAAAGTACACAACAGGACAGCAGAAAGTATAACGCTAAGTTTATGACGCACCACAAAGTGCCGATATTCAGTTTTGGGAAACATCGAGAAAAATCGAAACATCGAGAAAGTGTGAAAACAGAGAGAGAGAGTGTTAGGAAGCCACGCCCACTGAGAAGTCTATATAAATGAGCTGATGTGAAGTATTCCAGCCATTCAGTTGCTCAAACTAGCCTGAGGAAGGAAAAGAAACTCCGAAACGTCGCGATCAGGTTTGAGCAGTATATTTAGTGCCTCCATTTCAAAACGCAAATGGGAGAGAGCCGCAATATTTAATCTCATGGGAAAGTAAAATAAATGTATTAAGTCCACAAAAACAAAACTTTATTATTTACAAACATCGACTGCACTCTTCAACACACCTCTAAACCCAACCCGGGTGACCTTTCACACCTAAAACTTAACCCAAGTGCCTAGAGCCCTAAGAGCAGGGACCCTAAGACCCCGAACCCTACCCCAAATGCTGAATTAGCGCTATACACATACCTAAAACTTGGTGGGTAATTTTTTCACGACAATTTAGTTGTGTTGCGGGCTGACGCTGGCCTTTCTCGATGTCGTTCGGATCCGTTCGGCCGACCCGGACGCCGCGGGCGTGGCGGGCAGTTGATGTCGATGGACCGTGCATAACCGGGGATGGACCCAGTCCAACCTCTGGATTTTTTCTCACCCTAACCCTAACCCTAACCCTAACCTCTACCCCTAGTTCGCTCTACCCCTAGTTCGCTCTACCCCTAGTTCGCTCTACCCCTAGTTCGCTCTACCCCTAGTTCGCTCTACCCCTAGTTCGCTCTACCCCTAGTTCGCTCTACCCCTAGTTCGCTCTACCCCTAGTTCGCTCTACCCCTAGTTCGCTCTACCCCTAGTTCGCTCTACCCCTAGTTCGCTCTACCCCTAGTTCGCTCTACCCCTAGTTCGCTCTACCCCTAGTTCGCTCTACCCCTAGTTCGCTCTACCCCTAGTTCGCTCTACCCCTAGTTCGCTCTACCCCTAGTTCGCTCTACCCCTAGTTCGCTCTACCCCTAGTTCGCTCTACCCCTAGTTCGCTCTACCCCTAGTTCGCTCTACCCCTAGTTCGCTCTACCCCTAGTTCGCTCTACCCCTAGTTCGCTCTACCCCTAGTTCGCTCTACCCCTAGTTCGCTCTACCCCTAGTTCGCTCTACCCCTAGTTCGCTCTACCCCTAGTTCGCTCTACCCCTAGTTCGCTCTACCCCTAGTTCGCTCTACCCCTAGTTCGCTCTACCCCTAGTTCGCTCTACCCCTAGTTCGCTCTACCCCTAGTTCGCTCTACCCCTAGTTCGCTCTACCCCTAGTTCGCTCTACCCCTAGTTCGCTCTACCCCTAGTTCGCTCTACCCCTAGTTCGCTCTACCCCTAGTTCGCTCTACCCCTAGTTCGCTCTACCCCTAGTTCGCTCTACATTTATATATTTTAATATATTAATATATTAATAATTAACTACTAAATCAGTTTATTTGAGGTAAAGTTTAGTAGAGGTAATGTTCTCAACTTAATTGATCAGGCTTTGTTTTAGGATGTGTTAAATTATTTAATGTTCTTTAGTTACAAAACATCTGGTTTTAGGGTTAAGTTTGAGAGAAGGTTGCTATTTACAATTAGGTTTGACTTAAGGGTAGACATGGTTTAGTCAATTTCCCTTCAATGCTTTAAGAAATGATTTGTTGCTCTGAGAAGTTAGTTAGTATTGGTTAAGAAACCCTTGTAGTTAGTATAAGGTGTAAGACAGTGGTATATTTTGGTCTTCAAAAAAGTAGATGAAGATGATTCAAAATGCTGGTTAAGACCATCCAAGAAAGAACTGAACATTGAATAATCTTGGTGAAAGATCCATCATTGGTGTGTGGATGGGAATAAAATGATGATTTAAGTGACATAGTATCCAAGTAGATGACGTCGATCCAAGATAATGCTAGTGTTCGAAGAGAGAGAGAGAAAGGATGGTTAAACTGTTTAGAGTTTTCAAAGATTGCACTAAGGAAATCCAGGTGACTAAGATGTAGATACAAACGAAACCATGATGCATATAAAAGATCCAATAGATGATCTGACATGAAAATATCCATATAATCAAACTCCTTTTGGTTGGGTTAGAGCAGTTTCAAATTTATAAAACGTATGAACATGATCCAAATACATGCCAAGCTTACTGTTGTTTAGGGGTGGGGGTTGGTTAGGGCAGTTTCATCCGCATTAGTTACTACCGATGTTAGGCCATATTTGCTGCTATTTTTCTAATTGACAGTTCGGAATGAGGAACCCAAGGATGTCTGGCCTTTTTAGGCCATGCACTCCAGCCTTTCTGGGCTTCAGGTTCACACACACCCCAGTCTTGAGTCCATCCCCAGTCCATATGGGACAGGACACAGGTGAGCAAAGAGTTAATCTTTAGGTTAAGATTAAATTGCCATTTTTTCCTCCCCTTTCTATAGATCAAAGCTTCATCTAAACTTATTTAAAAGCAAAGAAAAAAAAGAAACCCTTGTCGTTACGTGTAGGGGTCAGGGCAATATTCCAGTCCAGAGAAAGTAGATTCATTATTCAAAATGCTGGGTAATTAAGATGATCAAAGAATAGTTTGATTGTTTAATTAATCCCTACTTATAGAAGGTTCCTAAAAATTTGCAATAGCAGTCACTTAGCCTCTTTAAAAAAAATGCTTAATGCTAAATTAGAAAACAGGTTTGAAATAGTCTAATATTCTATCAAAGATGCTATAAAAAGGTCATCTGCTTAACTTTTTTTAACAAAGAAATAACCGCTTTCCCACTATCGTGCCAAACTGTTGTACGAACCCTTCAGTACAGTTAGAGGTTTCTCCACTGAGCCTGGAACTATGTAGAACGATTACAAACTGTTCTCAGCCTGGAATTCCAAGCATGGTTAGACAACCGTGCTGAGAGATTATGCATGTTGATATCAGGGCTGTTACCAAGCTACCACAGCTGGCTCAAAAGCATGCTAGCCAGACATCCACAAGTAAACTTCATTTAACATAAGAAAATTATACAGGTCAGACAATAGTTTTAAAAGGTTTTAAACCATAGAGCAGTCTCTGGAAGAGAAGGTAATAACTCCGTTATTTCGTTGACTTATTTTATACATGGTTTATTTTATCCAACCAGTCATCTAAAATAATGAAATAGCCTATTATTTTATTAGTGGTGAGTTTAATAATTTGATTGACATCCTGAGCATTTAAGACCTTCAATTAACCTGACTAATGCAAGTTTATTGCATGCAGCACTGTATTTGGTAGCACAAATCTCACTTTGATCCAGGAAAGAATTAAACCAATGACTACATGCACTGAGACTTTTTCCTGCTGCGCATCGAATTAAGCAAATAAGAAATGCGTATCAAAGCCTATGGTAGAAAGTCAACTTTTAATAATTAAACACTGCTGTCCAAGGTACTGGGGTAGTAGGGGTGATGATTTCTTAGTCTATGCTCTAATAAACTAGTCAAACAAATGAATTTAAACTACGTTGGTATTGCTCTTAAAATCACTAGGTTTTGACATGTTAATGAACAATTTTCAGCATTTCAGCAGTAGGCTATTATATGATTCAGTTATACACTAGTTTGACATTTATGGGGCTGTGTAACGTTTGTGTTGTTTTGTTGCCTGATCTTTCATATATACTGGGTACCCATGCAAAAATTTTCTAAAAATGTCAAGCTGATAAATAGTGCTTTAAATCCTGATGCATTCACAATTGTTTATTTCACCTGCTGCATTCATTTAATGTTTGAATACTTAACAGCCATTGTTTAAAACAGGTGTCAACTAGATTCCTGGAGGGCTGATGCCCAGTTTAGTTCCAACCCTGCTCCAACACTTACCTGTAGGTTTCAAACAAGCCTGAAGGACTCAATTAGTTTGATCAGGTGTGTTTAATTAAACACCTGATCAAACTAATTGAGTCCTTCAGGCTTGTTTGAAACCTACAGGTAAGTGTTGGAGCAGGGTTGGAGCAGGGTTGGAACTAAACTGGGCATCAGCCCTCCAGGAATCTAGTTGACACCCCTGGTTTAAAGGGTTATATTTTACCATCAAAATGTATAATCAACTTATAGATTGTAAAAATTAAGGTTAAGTGCTATTAAAGTGCCAACTCACTTTTGACAAGGCCCATACAAAATATATTTCTGCTATTGTAATACAAATGCACTATTGTTGCATTATCATAGTTTAATTTTATGTCAAGTTCAGAAATCTTAATTACTTTTTTTCCCCCTGCAAACATTTTTAATTGTTACATTTGTCATTTCCCCTAAAAATTAAATTTAGCCAGAGGCGCACAACATATGACATTTAAAAAAAAAAAAAAAGGTGCTGTAACATGTACCTATATGCAGCACCACTATATGAGAGCGGCATAGCAGTGTTTATTCACTTGGTTGCTTTTGTTTATTAACTTGCAAGTTCAGCTTTTAAGTTTAATTGAACAGGGACGGTTTACATTGAATTAAAGGCAACTACTGATGTGTTGTGCAAGGTTTCAAAGAGCTGTTGCAGAATGAGTGGAAAATAAAACCATATTAGTGCTGCCTGGTCTAACAATAGTTTTAAAAGGGTTTAAACCATAGAGCAGTCTCTGGAAGAGAAGTGAATAACTCCGTTATTTCATTGACTTATTTTATACATGGTTTATTTTCTAACCAGTCATCTAAAATAATGAAATAGCCTACTATTTTATTAATGGTGAGTTTAATAATTTGATTGACATCCTGAGCATTTAAGACCTTTAATTCACCTGACTGACGCAAGTTTATTGCATGCAGCACTGTATTTGTGGCACAAATCTCGCTTTGATCCAGGAGAGAATTAAACCAATGACTACATGCACTGAGACTTTTTCCTACTGCGCATCGAATAAAGCAAATAAGAAATGTGTATCATCGAAGCCTGGTAGAAAAAAACAACTTTCAATAATTTTTTTTTACTTTGCTCTAAAGCTTTAGAGTGGCACTGCTGTCCAAGGTACTGTTGTATGATTTTTTTAGTCTATATATGCTCTGATAAACTAGTCACATCAATGAATTTAATAAATGTCAGCATTGCTCTCAAAATAATCACTAGGTTTTGACATGTTAATAAATGAATAATAAATTCAGCATTTCAGCAGTAGGCCATTGTGATTTAGTTATACACAAGTTTGACATTTATGGGGCTGTGTAACGCTTTTGTTTTATTTCCTGATCTGTAATATATACTGGGTAGCTATGCAAAAATTTTCTAAAAATGTCAAGCTGATAAATAAATCTTTATATCCTGATGCATTTTCAAATCCGTTTATTTCACTTGCTGCATTCATTTAATGTTTGAATACTTAACAGCTATTGTTTAACACGGGTGTCAAACTCAGTTCCAAAAGGGCCGCAGCTCTGCACAGTTTAGTTCCAACCTTAATTAAACACCTGATCAAACTAATTGAGTCCTTCAGGCTTGTTTGAAACCTACAGGTAAGTGTGTTGGAGCAGGGTTGGAACTAAACTGTGCAGGGCTTCAGCCCTCCAGGAGTTTAGTTTGACACCTCTGGTTTAAAGGGTTATATATTTTACCATCAAAATGTAGCACGTTATATAATCAACTTATAGATTGTAAAAATTAAAGTTGAGTGCCATTATAGTGCCCGCTCAATTTTGACAAGGCCCATCCAAAATATATTTCTGCTATTGTAATACAAATGCACTAGTTGCATCATAGTTTAATTTTATGTCATATTCAGAGATCTTAGACATTTATTCCCCCTGCAAACATTTTCAATCGTTACATTGTCATTTCCCCTCCAAATTAAATTTAGCCAGAGGCGTGCAACATACAACCTCTAAAAAAAGGTGCTGTAACATGTACCTATATGCAGCACCACAATATGAGCGGCATAGCAGTGTTTATTCACTTGGTTGCTTTTGTTTATCAACTTGAAAGTGTGTTTTAGCTATTGAGTTTAATTGAACAAATGGAGCGGTTTACATTGCATTAAAGGCAACTACTGATGGGTTGTGTTATGTTTCAAAGAGCTGTTGCAGCATGAGTGGAAAATAAAACTGTATTAGTGCTGCCTGGCCCAGTTTGGCACAAAATTGAGCAGTTCCATTTAGAGAACGATTCAGCGAGTGGAAAAGCAGCTAAAGTTTATGAAAAATTTTAATCTGGATGTAGACAATCTCATAGCACAGAAACAGCACTCCTAAAGGCGTATTTATACTTCTGCATCAAGCACAAAAGTATGCTTCAGCACAACCTGTGCATGGTCAAATAGCCCTTGCTGTGGCAGTCAGACAATGATGCACACCTCAATGAATAGAGCAAGCTGTGATTGGTCAGCTTTGTAGAGCTGACAAGTGTGCCCTAAACTAGTCCTCATCTTCAGTCAGTAATTTGGGGGCTATTTCTGACAGCAACCTGTGTAAGGCCAGATTAAGCATCTGTAAAACTCAATTTCTTCATCTTAATGTTGCCAAACTTTGACGAGCTATCAATAACTGATGCAGAAAAGCTTATTCATGCTTTCATTACCTCTCGATTAGACTACTGTAATGAGTTACTAGGCGGATGCCCTGCTGGCCTCACTAACAAACTGCAGCTGGTTCAAAATGCAGCTGCTAGAGTGCTTTCTAGAACTAAGAAATCACATTACTCCAGTTCTTTCATCGGTGCATTGACTCACTATTAAATATTTAATTTACAATGTTATTGTTTACCTACAAAGCCCTCAATGCCTTAGCTGCCCAGTATTTGAGGGAGCTCCTGGTGTATTAGAGCATGAGATTAATTCTTTTAAGACCCTATAGTGACCCACGAGTCTACATATTGATCCTGAAGGGTCAGTCTGTACACCAGCCGCTGACCTCTCCCATCTGCAGCTTCTCCACAATGGATGTCCACCATTCTCCAGCATCCGGTGCCTAGACTGCAGCTCTGTACAGAAAGTTTGGCCAGAGGAGAAATTGTCATGCCCAACTGAGCCTGGTTTGAGGTTATTTTTCCCCCTTTAATTTGGTTGGTAGGCAAACTGGCTCGCTTGGTTTGGGGCTTGTGTAGTTGAGCATGGATGGATTTTTCTTTATTGTTTTTCATTTCAGCAGTGAAAATTAAACACCGAAAATAATCTCTGAAAACTGAGCCGATTTAAACCTCTCATACCTGATGCGAAAATAAAGCATGCACATCCTCAAAGATCCTTAGCCCAAACAGTTGTAATAGAAGTTTATATGAATGTTCAAGAAAATGAAGCAGATAAGGGAGATTCCACTGAAGGAAGAATTCATTTATGCAATGAGTGAATAGGTCAGTGAGAGATTACCAAGGTAACCCATATGCCCGGAGCACTGAGCTGCCCAAAGAGGTGATTTATTGTGAATAAACCTCAAAGCAGCTGCTGGGCAAATTATATTGAGTTTTAAGGTTCTGGACAGATTTTAAACCAGTCATCAGAAATATCTCCCAAAGGGGTAACTTTATTATGAGACCACTGCAAATGACATGGAGTACTGTCTGACAAATACATTTTGGAAATAGGTGTACAGTCTATGCCATTGTGTAGTTGGGAACTTCTACAAATCACGCTATGTGGGGAGAAAAAAAAAAAAAAAAAAAAGTTCACAATAGAAGCAAACTGATTTTCATTGCTTAAGTGAAAGCCTTAAAGTGAGCGCTTTTGTATTTGAAAGGATTCTCACTGCCAAAAGGAATTCTTGATACTTGAGATGTTTTCATTTAAATTTGAGATTTTTGAAGAGGAAACTGGAACTGGTAAAGTTGAAATATTTATAGGTGAAGGTCAAACTATTCCCATGAAATTGAGATTGTAAAAGTTTAGTGTGGTTACTTTCACTGAGAGGTTCTGGGGTTAGATGTTCTAGGAGTTACAGAAGATCATATTTTTGAAACATCCATATACACTACAGATGTTCTGGAGAAGGCATGTAGGGTTTTTTCTGAAAAGTTCTGGGTTACAAGTTTAAGAAGAATAAACATTTTAAATCTTCCCATGGAGTTTATGAACAAATTTGAGTTATAAATTCATATTAAATCTATGGAAATAATGGATCTTAAAGAGGGAAAATCTGGTCATTCTCTAAAGTTGTAAGTTATAATTTGAGAATTGGTGTTTTAAAGAGTCCCTATGAAAGTTCTATTCTTACTCCTTAACCTTAATCCTAGTAAAATCTGAGGTTACAAATCTTCAGTAGTTCTCATGTTTGAATTGACTTTTTGAAAAGTTCTTGAATGACTGGTGTAGGTGGTGTTGATGCACAATGTGCTGTTGTGTGGAGGTGCTAATCACCAGTAGAAGACTGGGCTTCATTTAAGGCCTGTTCACCCCCGGCCACCTTCCCTGCGTGCTGTCCAAGTGGACCCAGGGGGGCTGAATACTTACCACTCCCCCAAGTGACCTTTTGTTAACACCGCAAGGTTGCCCAGGTCACCCGAGAAGAGTCTGAAGAGGTTTCTCTACGGGGCCTACTCTGGCTAATCCAGAGACCAGGCTCCCCAGGACCCCAGATATCTCCAGGGAAAAGGAGAGCCCTTGCCCAAATCAGCTGAATCCAACAGGTAGATTCAGGAGTAAAAGTTGGCCATGAACTGGTCATTGCCTTCTCCTCACTCCGCGCTGATTTGCTCTAGAATACTTCCAGTCAACATCCAAGGAGTTCCATAAATTCAAGATGACCAAAGAACTCGCCCAAATGTGACTAAAAGTATTCAAAGAGATAATCCTGACCTCCAACTACTTACTAGAAGTGAAAAATTTAAAAGGTCAGGTCGAGGATCAATCTGGTGGATATATCTCTGTAGCTATATCATTCTTCTACCAGATGTCTCCCCTAAGGTAATGCAAGAACCAAGCAGACATCATCCTTATCAGGGATAACCGTTGGGAGCATTACCCTGAAGAACAGGAGACCCTGGTCCATTGACTAGGTTTTGAGACACAGCATTTCGGCAATGGTGATGACCATTTGTTTGTTTGTGTTTTTCTTTGTTCTTGTTTGTATATTTTCATTCAGAATTTGATTATCTGATGTCTAAGTTGTTTTCTCATACTTTGATTATCATATTTAAGCTTATGAAGCCCTTTAAAATCGTGTTTTATTAGAGAATAGACCATATGCAAATGACTCATTAGTATTCGTGTTTTTAGACCAATCCCGTGTGTCCTCAGCTGAGTGTGCTTTCGGTCAGGTTTAATCCTTTATATCTCGGCCGTTTTTTAATGTTTTGGTTTATTTTTTTCTGCATTTTGATTGGTATATTGTGTAGAATAAGTGCTGAGCAAATAAACTGGCATTACTGATCAAAAATATTTCTGTGGGGTTACCATTTATGAGGAGTACAGCTGATTTAGTGTGGTAATTCACAATCTGTATACACAGATTAATGTCTCCTATCAGGCAAACTGATTCATGCAGTTTAATGGAGATGATATTAATAATACTCACACTTTTTTCAGATGTGTGATTTGTTTAACATGAATCAAAAGTGAAAAAACAACACACATAACAAATAGAGAAACAGAAGCAATTTGGCAACGAAAACTTAAGATCAGCCTGGCAAGGAGTGAACACAATGGTTGGGAGTAAAGAAGATAGAGGGGGCAATAAAACCAATTTAAATGGTTATAGTTCAGTGAGAGAGTTTGCTGAGGAATCAAATACGTTTTACTTGAGGTTTGATGAGGGTGATTTTAAGTCAGAAAATGACATTTTAAAACACCTGTCATGTAGTAAATCCGTAAACATTAGTAAGACTCGGGTAAAAGACCTCTTTCAGAGAATTTATACTAAAAAAAGCCCGGGCCCAGATAATATTGGTGGTAGGGTGCTACATACATGTGCTGAACAACTTTCTGAAATATTTCATTGCATTTCTTCAGTCTCTTACATTGCAAAGGGTTCCTGAAATCTGGAAGAAATCTGTTCTTATAGCCAAAAATAAGTTTCTGCGGGAGTTAAATGATTTTAGACCTGTTGCCCTTACTTCATTAGTTATGAAGTATTTCGAGAGAATTATTAAAGGTGAGATTTTATTGTATTCAAAGGATAAATTTGATCCTTTGCTGTTTGCATTTAGACAGAGCAGGGGAGTTGAAGATGCTAATATTCCACTGTTAAATTACCTGTTTAATCACCTGGAAAAGCCCAAGACCCATGACAGATTGTTGTTTCCCTCAACGGAAAAATAAAGTTGAGTCTGAGTCATTTTATCGACATTCTGACCACTGCACGTACAAACACACACACACACACACACACACACACACACACACAGCAGATCATCAGCTCTACATTCATTACATCTGGAGTGATTTTAATCCTGCCAGTCATTGTGCTTGAACATGCTGAGTCGCTGTACACAAGGCTACATTAATCATAAATAATCATAAATAAATTAACTACATTCAATATAACACTGACATCATATAGAGAAGATCAGCAGCTCCTCGTGAACATCAGCAGAGTCAGAACACAGAATACAGCACGGCGTGAAGAACAGAAGAACACTACAGAAGACCACATGAGGAGAACGCAGCGACCGGGCCATCCTGCTGCTGCTGCGTGTGTGCGTGCAGGCGTGAGTGAGTGTGTGTGTGTGTGTGCATGTCTTTGTGTCTGTGCGTGTCGTGCCTACACACGTGTCTGTGTGCATGCATGTGTGTGTTACAGACACAGATAGAGAGTAAAGCAGAACATCAGAGGCAGAACAGGGGAAGGTCTGAGCGCGTCTGCTTGGCTTCGTCCATTTAGCCAGATTTCTTTTTTAATAGTGGGGGTGTCTTGAGGGCGGAGCCAGTCGTTGGGGCGGGGTCTGCCATGTGGACGGAGTGCACAAGAGTACACAGCAAAATATGGGGACCCAAAACAACTCTATGGGTGTTAATTTCAACACTTTGAAAGTGTCTCATGGGGTCCACTCAAAACAGAGTTAAATCAACACTTTCAAAAGGGTTGGCACATTGACACCGAAGTAAGGGTTAATTTTAACTCTGGGCAGAGTTAAAAAATGTAACTATATTTAACACCGCCTGGTGTAATATATTGTTATTTTATTCAACTCTCTTGAGTGTAAACATGGTAAAAAGGTCAAATAGACTGTAAATTACAAAAGAAAAAACATTTTATTTGAAAACATTCACCACTTCAACAATTCATTCAGTTTTTAAAATGCAACAATGTCAAATATGCTTTAAATGTTTTATTAGTTCAGACAGTATCAACAAAATATGTATGACCAGTGCTCAAAAAGGCTGTTTCAGTCCTTTGGTCCAACATTGATGTGTTATCAGAGCAATTTGAAAGTTCAATATAGCGTCACTCATAGTTTTCTTCTGAACGCATAGTTTTCTTCTGAAATTACATTTTAAACAACTTGGCGTGCAAATCTTTCACTTCGGGTGTTTCCTTGGTCCTCCATATCAAACACAGCAGTTTAAATGAAGGTATAAATGCTGTAAACTTGTGTGAAAACAAACTGGAGCTAGGAAATCTCATCAAGCATGTCCTGTGAATGAAGTGCTTCCCAGCCACAGGATGACCTTTTTATCCATGACGATGTAGTAGCTGCTGATCGCTCGTCTGGTGGTTCCTGATGCACGGATATAGGGTGATGCTCATCTAAGAACTCTTCAAGACTCCAGCATGACTAAGAAAAATGTTGGAAAACAAATTGCAATCAAATTCTATGATATATTTAAAAGAACATTTAAAGTAAATAAAACATTCAAGAAATCTAAACTCACCTTTTGAAAATCTTCATGATGATCCACAACTTGACTCTCCCAGCTGGTTGAGGTGACAGGATATGGAAAGTAGAAAAAACACATGTATCACTGTTGGATCTCGAAAAACAATTAGGTTAACCACTATGACTAGAACTGGAAAAACAGGCAGCTGTCTGTCCAGAATCCTGAATTTAACACAACACTTGGAGCAAAATTTAGAGGAGCTTAAAATCTTTTATATCATTTAGTGATGCTGACTTCCCCAAAATTTTGGCCACAGTGTAAAAAATATTCATAAACTTCATAAACAACAGTTTTCTGTAAGCGTGTGTGCGCGCGTGCATGTTTCTTTACCAGATTCAACTTGTTAGGCCCTTTCAGGTCCAGTATTGACGCCACCTTAACTGGAGTCTAGCAGATGTTTCAGGTCCAAATATAATTTAAAATATTAGGATAAGCAGAAGAGAAAAAGTGCAAAGCAAAGAGAAAACATTATTTAAGTAACAGTTCACCCACAATACAAAACTTATCACCTTCATGTCATTTGTTATTCTCTAATGCTCTAATACCCTCTCAGATTATGTGAAACAAATACAGAACTTTATCAAACATACCTACATTATTATCACCACATATGACCAAGAAGGTGTGCTTGGTCATTTCACCAACTCTGGAAATACACACCATCCGTCTCTTATCAGCCACCGTCACAGGGTCTTGTGTTATTGTATAGAGAACTGTGACTGTTAAAAAAACAACAAAAAATTAGTATCTAACACATATGCATAACCTTCAGATAAAAGAGAGATAAACATCACAAAGTATGCCTCACACTTTTTCAGATATCTTTCGATTCAGATGTTGATTATTGATAATAAATCTACAAATCAAACCTGTATCATCGTTAGGCTGCTCAAATATGAATCAGTTGATTAATTTTACAGACAGGTGGCTGTTTACAACGCACTAAATTGTCTTTAATAAAACGGAAATGTTGTGTACAGTACATGCTAAGTTTCGCCTATAGTTTTAAGCACAATATTTTGCGGGAGAAAAAGCTTGACTAAGATGTTCCTGACTACAGAAATAGCCTAACTTACTAACGTCAGACATCCCGAGTTGGGAAAAGTAATTTTCGGGGGATACAGAGTTGATTTGCGGGAGGTAACGTAGCGGGAGAGATGAGAACCTGAAGAGCAATAGGATGAGTTGCGCGCGACGTACCTGAAGAGCGGTGGGGGTGACTTGCGCGCGATGTACCTGAAGAGCTGGGAGGGATGCGGTGGAGAGGGGTGTGCAAAGTGTTTAATGACCGGGCGGGAGACGCGCGATTTCCGGGATATTATCATTCATTTGCGGGCATCTACTTGGGCATCTGGGAGTCTCTGTGCATTTGCGGGATAACGTTAACGTTAGTCCCGCAACTTCCGGGAGACTTCTGTAACCTTAAATGTCTGAGAAAGTGCAAACGCGGTCATTTAAAGACATTAATGTTAACATTCCGACTTTAATGGTTGTCAACGCTTAATATAATTCAAGCGTACGTTATCACGCGAGTCTATGAACTAACGATATATGGACGGCCACGAATGAACCAGTTTAAAAGGGCCGCGGTGTTTAAAATAACCAAATTAACGTACACGAATAACAAACAATCATGTGTTTTAGTCAGGAAGCCTTTTACAAGTAAGCATATGTTCATTTACTCACCAGATATGTTTTAGAAACTCTCCAGAGCGTATGGAAACCGTCCTGTGTTGCCATTAGCATCCGGGCAGAGTAGGCTAGGCTGCTCCGGGGATTCCCTCGCTAGTTTGCTTCGAATTAAAGGAGAAGTGTCGATTTTATTTTACAGATGGGTAACAACGCACAAAATGGCATTAAGCGTGACAGAAATGTGTTGAACATGTACATTTGATGTTTTTATGCACTATGTATGCGTGAGCATATATAAAAACATTCTTGAAAAGAAGTGAATAGTAATGTAGTTAAGCTAGATACACAAACGACCATGAATGAACCGCAGAAGATTAAAATTGTCACTCCATTCTAAAGTTATTAAATTAACAATATGTTTACAACTGTATTTCCTTAAAGAAAGTCAGTAAAATACCAACATTTAGGTAGTTTGACTCACCAGTTGCTGTTCTAAACCTCAGATGGAAAATGGCGTCTGGAAAATTCTTCAGTGACTGGGGCTGCATGAATTCCCGGATGTTGGAAATAACACCACCAAGTGTTGAAAAGATAACTCCTTGATTTCGCACTGAATAAAATCAATTTTAACTCTTATTATATTCATTTATCAAAATCTAACTCTTTAACGTCAACACTTTACTCTGAAATGCTTCAACACCGAGAATTTAACTCAGATGAATTTGCTGTGTATTTCTGGGTGGAGAGAATGAAGTGTATCCTGGCCAATCATCACTGAACCGCTCGCTAGCTCCACCCCCTGAGCCACTGCCGGGCTCCAGCTGACCTGCGCGCCCATACACACACACACACACACACAGGATGCTCCGTCATCAACATAAGAGCTGATTTGAGGACAGTACATCTGCTGAGCTGAGTATGACTGTGATTTACAGGCTTCAGGTAAACAAATAAAGACATGTACAGACGGATGATCATTCCCACAGGCGGGATGCGGTATGGAGCGAGATGAACGCGGAGGACAGGACTGTACGGCATTTGGAGACTGCGCTGTGTGACTGTATGATCATCTGATAATGCCACACTAATGATCTGAATCTGCTCAAATATGCCAGACTAGATGTGGGAAACTACTGCTGGCACATTCAGGAGTAAACACATCTGACCAAACACCTTCATAATAATGTAATGGTTGTGCTCAGCAGTAATTAAGTAGCAAGCACTCATACATGTTGATATATATCCATTTCAGATTTAACTATGGGGGTAAAAGAGAGATAAGCATACATATACAGTGCTCAGCATAAATGAGTACAGCCACGTTTAAACATGAATCCCAATCAGTTTTATTTAACAGTAGGGCTGTAACGATACACCAAACCCACGATTCGATTCGTATCACGATTTTTGACCCACGATTCGATTCGTATCACGATTTTTTTTTTTCGTGTGGGGTGGGGAAAAAAAGATTTTTAAAACTATTTTTTATTAAATAAAATTATATCATTTTTGTTTTCTTTGTAAGAAAATACTTTTGAAAAACCAAACCGAACTAAACTCCATTGTGTAGATGGTTCAAGCATGTTAAAAATTCTTTTTCCATCAAGTTCTCTTACATAGAAAAAGTAAATTAAATGGCTACTAGGGATGCTCATTTCGGTTAATTTTGCTAACAGACAACCGCCGCTCATTAATCGGTTATTGTAATGGTTAACTGGTCAGATTACTATTAATTTTATATTAAACAAATTGACGTGTCTATTTTGTGTCTTACACATTACATATTGCATTTTAAAATAGGCTACTGATTTATTTTTAAATGCTAGCATATTAATAACAGAACAGAAGAACAGAGCATCTTCACGCACCTGCAGTGTTTAGCACAGAAGAGCAGAATAATCTAAATAAAATGAATAAAATAAATAGGACTGCCCTAAATTATTTTCACTTAAATAATTAATTTATATTACAAAACGAAAATACTGACTGATTCTTTTTAACAACCGGCATAGGCAGTTTTTTTCCAATTATGTTTTTTCTTCCGTCAAATAAAAAAATCGCAGACTTCCTCAAATTGCCCGCTCCATGGAAAATATGCATTTATTTAATGCCCCGCTGTTATTATTATAATAACAAAACCTTTTACATTTTAATAGAAATCATTATTTTAAAGAATAAGTCCTGATGGTTTCCTCTCTCTCCCTCGCGGTTCAAGTGCGCATACTGCGTGATGAAAAGTCAACAACACGCGCGCATATGTAGACTTTTTGTAAACAGTTTTGTTGTTTAAATATGCTATTGCATTAATGTGCATACATGCTTTATAAGCCGAAAACAAAGCGCATCTCACTGCCTTTATGTTGACAAGGAAAAAAGAAGAGAAGAAGCGCGGTCCTCTTATGAAACGACTGAATCAGCTGGGTATCGATTGTGCATAAGTGTTGCTGTCTGTGTTGTTACAATTGTAATATTTAATGCTATTGATATATTCAAGATGTGTATATTCATACAGCTCTGGATAACTTAAAACAGTGATAAGACCTTCAGAGCGGCATGCGTCCTGCAGTAAAACGGAACAGCTATAAATTTCCAGCAAGATAGAGTGATTATATACAGAGTCATATACCTTTATCTATAAATAAAGTATAACTATAGAAACTGTGTTCATCTTAACTGAAAGCTTTGTCCTGTTTCCTGGCCTCACGCATCGCGCTGTCAGTCAGCACAAACGTTAACTCTCAAAGGTTCAAACAGAAAGCGCACAGCACGGTTACAGAAAAGTTCCTCTGCAGAGGAGTCGGGGCATCTGGTGAACGCCCATCCCTCTCTGCGCAGCCACATTAACAACAATGCTTTGACAGCACTGGCAATGTTTCTGCCGTTGTCTGTTGTCAAGAGGGGTTAAGTTGGTTTTGTTTTTGATATTCCTGACACATTCAGACAGTCCCTTACTAAGAGCTCTGTGCGAGCTCTCCCGGTTAAACGCTAATTGCGAGGGCTTAAACGGAGCAGTGCTCGTAATGTCGAGCGGAAAAAAAAGTGTTTCCTCACGTTCTTCTTCAACTAGCTCAACTTTTGCAGGCACGCGTGACGTTATTGGAAAGGTAGTCACGGGGTGTGTCGCGATTCTCCCTTATCACACCGCGACACAGGATCGTATATCAGAGTGTCGCGATTTCGATTTTATATCGTGTATCGTTACAGCCCTATTTAACAGTTATATTCATTAAAATAATAGTTTGTTCACAAAACATCTGTCGGTTTAAAAAGATAAAATATTTAAATTCAGATGAGATATTGAAAAAATAATAATAATAATAAATTACTGACTAAAAAAAGGTGGTTAGTTTCGCTGTGGCGATCCCAGATTAATAAAGGGGGAAAAGCCAAAAAGAAAATAAATGAATAAATGAATGAATGAATGACAAACTAAAAATGTCAACAATTTTATATTTTTTAGATTATATTAGCTTCATTTGTTAGAATTATACAATATTTATATGATGAAACATCAAGAATTATATTTATTACACTCAATTAGACAGAAAAAACAAATGAAAATGATGTATAAATGATCATATAGATGAAGATTAAATAAGCTTTATGAAATTAACTAAACAGATAAAACAGATCTGCAATATTAGCTAAGCGTTTGCAATAATCTTCATGATAAATTCATTAGCAGCACGAATGTTCACTGGTTACATAAAGAAGCGAGTGATTCCAAGCATGAATTTGGCATTTTACATAAACATTTACGACATGTTGGCTTTTACAGTTTTGGCCAGAGTTGGATGCATTTACATGTATTAAGCAGCAGGGGTCGCCAGCGGGTGGCTTTTCCTACAAACACTTAAAATCAGCTGGTGGTTTTGCAGAGAAGTTATTGGATCAATTTATTCGATGCTTTGGAGAGCTTAGTTTCTTCCATCACTGGGGAAATTTCACAATATTCAACAGCCATGTAAACATATTAAGGCTATTTAGTAAAAAGTAAAAAAATAAAAACCTTTATTTGGTCTCTTCCACTTCCCATGATGCACCACAGCACAGGTACAAAAGGTCACTCCTGATGTTGCTCTGGTTTCTCCACTGCTTCCAGAAACTTCTTAGAGGATCCTTCAAAGGACATGTTGATTGATTTGAGTGAGTCATGAACATCAGCAGAGTCAGAACACGGAACAGCACCGCTCGAAGAACAGAAGAACACTACAGAAGATCACTTGAGAATGCAGCGATCGGGCCATCCTGCTGCTGCTGCTGGTGTGTGTGTGTGTGTGTGTGTGTGTGTGTGTGTGTGTGTGTGTGTGTGTGTGTGTGTGTGTGTGTGTGTGCGCGTACGTGTGTGTGTGTGTGTGTGTGTGTGTGTGCGCGCGCGTTTCAGACACAGAGAGTAAAGCAAAACATCAGAGGCAGAACAGGGGAACATCTGAGCACGTCTGATTGGCTTCATCCATTTAGACTGTTTTGCTTTATTAGTGGGTGTGTCTTGAGGGCGGAGTCTGTAATTTGGGCGGGGTCTGCCACATGGGTGGGGTGGCTTGTCCACAGGAGTATTTCTGAGTGGAGAGAATGAAGTGTATCCAGGCCAATCATCACTGAACAGCTCGCTAGCTCCACCCCTTGAGCCACTGCCGGGCTCCAGATCACCTGCGCGCACACACACACACACACACACAGGTGATGGTTGTGCTCAGCATTAATAACAGCAGGTGTGTGAAACTCCTTAAACACACAGAGCTCACCGTCTGTGAAGTGTGAGTCTCGTCTGCACTCTGCAAAGTAGAATGTGTGTACGGCTGTGGACAGCTCCATCATAAGCTGCTGTGTGCAAGCGTCTGGCCAAGAGACATCCAGCTCCGGGTTACTAAGCTGCTTCAGCAGACCGTCAGCAGTGACCGCCGGCAGGTACCTGCACACACACACACACACACACACACACACACACCCCTGCAGAGTCTAGCACACGCACGCACGCACGTAGAAGTGGCGCAGGTCTGTGAGCAGCTGTCTGATGATGTAAATGTTCTGTGTGTGTGTGTGTGTGTGTGTGTGTGTGTGTGTGTGTGTGTGTGTGTGTGTGTGTGTACATCTGATTGATGGACTCCTCCGTGGTGCCGATCAGCTTCCAGAAGAACTCTGACAACAGAAACACGAAGCAGAGAGTGACGAGTCAGAGCGGAGATACCAGAGCAGAGCTGAGGGGAATCAGGAGCACACAGCACAATTTCACCACTGTCTGCAGGAGTGCTGTTAGCTTAGCTTAGCATAAATCACTGAATCGGATTAGACCGTTAGCATCTTCCTCAAAACTAAGTCATTAGTGATGATTCTCCTGCTTAAGCTGGACTCTTCTGCATTGACACTACAGTAAGATCAGCAGAAGCTCCTGTAAACAGTCCCTAGAATGAAAAAAGGTGTCCGTGCTGTGTAATATCACTGCGCCGCTGCAGTCGCACTACCACCGCAGAGTTTCTGGATTATTACGCCTGAATGAGGGAACAGCTCAGCTATACCAGACTAACAGCAGCTCCTCATCTTCTGTCTGTCTTAGAACACGATACGACAGAAGAGCCACGCTTCACAGAGGAAAACTCCCCTAATGCTCCTTTGAGTGAGATGCTAATGGTCTAATCCGATTCAATGATTTATGCTAAGCTACGCTAAAACTGCTTCTGCAGATGCTGAATACTGCTGAGGGATTCAGACATGCTGAAATCAGCCCATTAACAAAAAGGCAGAGTGTGTCTGTAAAGCTGATCTGTGTGTGCGCGTCTCACCGTCATACCTGCAGTGTGTGTCTAAAGTTAGAGAACAGGAAGTGGCTGGAGTACCGAACTGCAGACAGGAAGTGTTGTTGGCTGTGCTGCACGTGTGCGTCCTCCATGTGGCGGGAGGAGCAGGTGTAGTCCAGCAGACAGAAGCGCAGGTGTTCTCCTGAAAAACACCACACACACACACACACACACACACACACACACTCAGTGCTGGAGCTCAGTCTACACTATATAGAGCACCGTAGAAGGGAAGCTGATTTGACTTGATCATCACAGAGCGAGCGCCCCCTGTTGGTCTGGAGTCTACAGAGAGAAGCTCTGCTGCACATTTATTTTAATAACTAATATAATGATATTAACAATGTTTTTCATTTGTACGTGTTTGAAACGGCTCTCCATATCTTAAATAAATGTTAAATATCCAGAATCATAACATTAAAGGTAGATGTGATGTGATTTAAGATATTTACATTTGTTTTAAGATATAGATCAAATTCTTTAATCGTAGCCATTTGTTTTCCTAAATGAACCTCAGTGTGTCTTTTAGCTTTATACTTTTCATTTACAGAGCTCAGCATAGATGATTTTCTCAATAAAGACTAATAATAAGCCATCTGACCAATCAGAGGAAAGTAGAGTCATCTGACCAATCAGAGGAAAGTAGAGTCATCTGACCAATCAGAGGGAAGTAGAGTCATCTGACCAATCAGAGGAAAGTAGAGTCATCTGACCAATCAGAGGGAAGTAGAGTCATCTGAGCAATAAGAGGGAAGTAGAGTCATCTGACCAATCAGAGCAGAGTAGAATGAATATTTTAAAGCTGCTAGTAATGGTTGTGGCTGTAGATCACACTGAACTGGGGCCTGTACTGTTGAGGTTAATCTGGCAGGTGGGAAAATTACTGCAACACATGCTGCTCTTACTTTCAGTGTCTTGTCCAAACACTCATCAAAACATCTAGAGACTCTAAAATCAAGAAGCATTTCCTAATCGAGTATAAAATATAGTCTTGTTTTAAGAAATAATGAGTCAAAACGAAGAGAGATTCTCCTTAAAACAAACAGAATAATCTGACGATGGAGGAAGTGAAATAATCTTGTATCAGGAATAACATCAAGAGCATTCTGCTTCCCTCACTGTCAGATTATTCGACTTGTTTTAATGAAAATCTCTCTGCATTTTGACTCTTTATTCCTGAAAACAGCACTATATTTAGCGCTAGTGTGGAAAATGCTTCTGGATTTTTAGATATTTGGGCAAGAAACAAGACTAAACTGTAAGTGAGACTGCAGCATCTGTACTGAGAGATGATTCAGTGATATTGTACATCATATTGGATGTGTTGAGCTTGTACAGTGACAGGAATTAAAGGAACGGAGCTGCCTTCAGAGAAATGAGCGAGCGTCTACCGGCTGAGTTTTCACCGGAGCAGTTTCCTGTTCTGAGCTTTAGACCAGGCGAGTCCTGACGGCTGGTGCACGGTGGAGTTTGAGCCGCAGTCGATGTAGCGGTACGTTTCCACAGTATTCTGTCCCGCTCGCACCATGTAGGAGGTTTTCACTGAGGTCCTGGGGGAATATAAGGTCCCGTCAAATTAAAATGCATTTAGACGGATGTTTCAGCCGGTTAGTTAAGGATATCTGTAATCTAAAGTCTCCAAGACAGACAAAATTCAGCTTTAGAAGATATAACCCTGATTTAAAAATAGTTTTTAACAGCAGAGGGCGCTCTAGGCTAGTGTTTAACAGCAGTCTACTGGAGCCTTATCTGTGCTGAGCTGCTGTGAAAGCGCTATAGAAATAAAGATGAACTGAAATGAATTGAATAAACTCTACAGTGATGATGAGTAGGTGTACAGTAATATTGTCATAGTGTATGAATGAATAGTGTTTATCTTGCTGCTAGAATGATGGTTTGGTACAGTGTAATAGATTATATGATAACAAACAGGTAAAATGTTTAATCTTCTCCTCTTAAATCAATAATTCATGCTGGAGTCTGTAAAAATAATCTGCAGATATTTTAGCCCATCACTGAGTCTGGTTATGTAAATGTGTGTAAACATATAATGATTCAGTTTTAATATTAATTTCAGTAATGTTATTAACTAATATGCAAATGTTTGAATGATTTATTTACAGTTTGTAAAATGATATTTTCTGTCATTTAGGAGATGTATTATATGAGAGACTTGTAGTGGTAACACTCAGGAATGAGTTGGTTGCACAAGATGGCGCCAGTGAGCTTTTGAGACACAAGTGTGTACGCGTTTACTTATGGTCATATAGATCTATGAAGGAAGAGTTGAGGATTTCACATTTTCCTTACCAAAAAATGATCATGTTTATAATAAAAAAAACAGAGTAGTTTATCAGAAACAGAAGAGGACATGCTCACTACACTGCTGCACACCTCACTGCACTCCTCTGCTCTCATTCTGTCCCTGTTGATGCTGCAGTTCCTCATCAGTGGCTACTCAGATTGTGTTGGGATCACTTTAGTCCTACACAAACTACTAGTGTGCAGTGTTCATCCTAAACATCATTGTGTTTTGACACCTGGTGGACTGAGAACACTTTGAAAATTACTTGTTCTCTGACTTTTTGCATGGAACAACTGTACTCTTCCCACACTGAGAGTTTAGATCATTAACCAAGATCCTGCGTCCCATCTCCAACGAGACTACGAGATGAGCGAACCACAAGCGGCACCTGATCATGTTTATGTGTCATGACTCCCTGTACATGCATGTAAGTGTAAGTATATATATATATTTATATATATATATATATATGTGTGTGTGTGTGTGTGTGTGTGTGTGTGTGTGTGTGTGTGTGTGTTTGTTTTATGCAAGAGCTAAATAAAATCCCCTCAGCATGAAAATATTTGTGTCAATTTTATTTTTAATAATAATACAAATAAATATGACATAACACAGAGAAATGGCCACTACAAAAAGACATGATCCCGACGCAATCTGAGCATCCACTGAGCAGGAACTGCAGCATGAACAGGGACAGAGTGAGAACAGGTGAGTGCAGTGAGGTGTGCAGCAGTGTAGTGAGCATGTCCTCTCCTGTCGCTGATTAACTCCTTTAATGTTTATTTTTGGTAACGAAAATGTGAAATCTTCATCTCTTCCTTTATAGTTCTACACAACCAGAAGTAAACACGCACACGCTTGCTTCTCGTAAGCTCACCGGCATCTTGTGCACCTAGCCCATTGAACTTTACTATGTCGTTTTAACAATGTGTACTTTCGCTTTCACTTGAGTGCGTCGCTTATAAACAATCTTCTTTCTTAATCAGTAAATGCACTACAGAATGTTACGTTTTCACGCGTGCGCAAACACGAACAGCATGTAAACACATCAGCCTTCCACAGCGTAATACACACTGCTCTTAATATTGACTGTACTGCACCTCATGTCTGGGTGAGTAATGCTGCTTTTACTCGAGTCTGGTTTTTCTTTCCACCACTGAAGACTTGCTTTGTTTCCTAAACAGGTGGATTCAGTTGCATTTGCATTGTGAACCTGATAAAGTCAAAAATCTTTGATATTTATGTCATGTGTTAGTGACTAAACTTTGAGATCACTCCGCATGAATGTGTTACGCAATTCTGCACAGAAATAGCAAAAACTGTCCGCAGGTTCTGTCTGGCCTGGAGATGAGCTGCTCATAACATTACAGCACAAGAGCCTCTGATTCTCTACATCACTCGCTGGGTAAGTGACGTCACATGAAGCGGTGTCCGGGTCCAAGCACTCTATCAGACTGTATGAGGAGGCTGTTGAATGTGAAGCTGTGTATTTTCTGCGTGCTCACCTGCTGGGATGCGTCCGGAGCCTGTCCTCCTGTCGGTCCAGCCCGTCCAGATACTCGTCTTCACCCGTCAGACAGCCTTTATGAGCGCTGCGTCTGCGGCCCGGGACAGCCAAGAGCCAGCGGTCTGTCCGGCACAGGGAAACCCCCATCACAAACACACTCACAGCCCAGCAATCTGAGAGACACAATGAGGAGGATGAGGATGTGCTTTTATTTAGGATCACTTGATTTCAGTTATTCCAGGATCATTCCTGAGCAGTGCAGACGACTGGTCTCTGCACAGAGGCGTCTAGATGCTGGAATCACCAGCAGAAGCTCTTCCACAGAGTATTAAATAAAGTGTGTTCAGTGCTCATTCCCTGAGTCGTGTCACTTTATTTATTATGACTCCGCTCGTATACTGAAATATTCTGATGATAAATTCAATATTTGGCTTGATGACTGCATCTGCTGGAAACTGTCAATAGCCCACACAGAAATCCCCTTACTGATGAAAATGCTGATGGTCAAACACTTATTTCCCCCGCTGTATATAATTTAATCTTGGGTATGGAGTAATCAGGTATTATATAAAAGATTTGAGGTGAAGCTATATCTCTGTATGTTTGCTGGTGCATGTTTTATTGACCTGAAGTGGTTTTGTGGAGTACATTTAGAAAACCAGTTTATTATACCTTTTTTGCATGTTGCGTTGATATATAAATATATAATTTACCTTAATCTCAGTATTGCAACACAGGACATTAATATTAATAGTGTCCCGGGATATAAAGATGCAGTGATTTAGAGTTTTAAACATAAATACTCAACTTCTTATTTGTATTTTTCTGTATTTAACACAAATCACATGCTTGAGGTAAAGTTGGTTTGCTATTGGCACATTCAGACTTTAATAAAAAGCTTCAATGAAATATTAAACATCATGTCTAACACAGATTGATTATAATAACACGGACACTCCACAACATCAGCACTGTTTACCTGACTGTCATCATCATATCATTTCAACATTTACAATTAACAAAAAACCCTTTCCTGAAATCATTAATATTATTATTTTAGGTCTGAATGTGCGAATATAAAACCAACTTACCTCTATATATTAGTCTGTTTCAGTCTACCTGTGACAACTCTAACTTACTCCCGCTGTCAAACTACGTGTGTGTCTCTCTCTCTCTCTCTGTTTTGGGGTCAGTCAGAAGACGCTTATGGACACGTGACTGCCATCTGTCACTCCGGAGATGAACAGCACAAGCCCTGCAGCAGCGCGACGGCACTCTTCATTTACAGAAAGTCATTTTGGTGCTAGATTTAGCAACTTTTCATGCAACATTAAAAACAACTACATTTAGCAGTCTTGACATTAATTTGTTGAGTGAGAGACCTTAAAGTGCTGCAATTTAAGAAGACACGCAATTAAAACACACCAGCAAATAAAGAAAATATCCTGAACAGTTTGACACGTGTTACAAATCCTCACAACCCAAACACATTATTAAAACTTGCATTTAATAACAACACATGCTGTCATTGTTCACTAATGAACTGAGCAATTACCGATCACTCAAGCTGTTAAAACCAATAAATAAAAGGCCAACACTGGAGCGAATGGGCTCTATGCACAAATAGTTTTAAATGTGTGTGTGTGTGTGTGTGTGTGTGTGTGTGTTTTCTTTGGGGAATAATTGTTTACATTTATTACCTGTTTTAACAGAATCATTTAAATAGAAAAACAATGATGTGCGTCTGAACTAACATGAACTCATCTTTAGCCGCTCTTTTTATTAATTTGTCATCATTTTCATTTTTCCGAAAAATAGTTTCGACACCAAACATTGTTGTTTTAACTCAGAAACGTTTAAAGTAAGTTCTTGGTACATTCGAAAAATCCATATAACTTATTTTTAGGTTAGACCATGTCTAATAAACAGGACACGACTCTTATTTTGTTTTTGCTTAGTAACGTCATCACGCCGCGCCGCGCTCCTGCTTCTGTTTTTATCCGGCTGGAGAAAGGTTTGTTTTAAACAGTTTAATCACACAGAAACAGTTTAACAATTGTTATTAATATTTTTAGCAGTACAACATGAATTATGTGCTGCTGGGTGTATTATTGCAATGCCTTTCAAACACCAATGAAGGCTATTTGCGTGAGTAAAGCGCGTTCATTCCTATCCGCGCATGAAGGAAAAGCTGCGTCTTATTTCGCTCTTAATATCAAGATCTGCTTGATCAGAAATCCAGTCACTGAATATCCGTGACGGCAGAAACAGTTTTTAGACAGTCCAAGTGGACTGAATCAAACGCTTCTCAAAGCGATTCAGTGATCCGAGTCACCGCGCGGCACCGACTCCTGCTGGTCAAACAGCGCAGGCGCAGCAGTTCTATCATTACAGTGGACATATACTGCGTTCAGGTTTCAGTTCAGTAATTAACACAACTTTGCCTGTGTTTTTAAACTCGTTTATTGTGGAAATGATATGAATTAGATGTACAGTTCACCCACAATGTACTCTCCCTCGAGTGGTTATAAGTGACATTAGCAGAAGCGGAAATGATCTGTCCCTCAAATAATAACAGAAATGCAGCAAATAAAAAGTTTTTCATCCCGAAATTGTCTAAATGGGCTGATGGTTGATCTCTGAGAGCTGTTCTGTATAGCAGTATGTCACTCATTTGCTTCTCAGATTGCTTTTCTTGATTAAAACACTGTTGAAACCCTGTCATTGTGCTTGTCATTGTGCTTGTCCTCAGCCCAGATTAACCTCCTGCTAATTCAATGTGTAAAGGCTCTTTCAAAGTGATTTTAAAAATTATTGTAAGAGATATAAATGCAAGGCCAGGTTTACAGTAGCTGGAAATATATTTCTTTTGATCCATAAAATGTCCAGCCGTTATCAGCGTGCAGTGAATCTTGGGACATTCGAGGCCGTGAAGGATCCACCGGTTGTGTGCTTCATTACCTGGGAACCGGAGGACGTGTTTGGAGGCTGTGTTTGAAGGAGCCTTTTATTTTTTTCTAAATGAGACCGCATTCATCGTGCCGTGATGACGCAGCACACTTCAAATGCATCCTGAGGATGCAGCCTCTGAAATGGGACACAGCTACTGAACCGTATGAATAAATGCTAGTCTTTGTATGATGTTTTGAGGAGGACAAGCTTAGGTCAGGCCCTGTCACGTTATTTATAAGTGTAAATGTACGTGTCTGGTAGAATGACCCATAAATCTTCTGCTGAACACAAGATATTTTGTAGAATGCTGAAACCATTGTCTTCCATAGTAGGAAAAACTAAACCGATGGACGTCAGCAGTTACAGGTTATCTTATCGTGTTCAACAGAAGAAAAACCTAAACTGGTTTGGAGCAAGTGAAGGCTGAGTAAACGAGGGCTTGAGACTTCAGTTTTGGATGAACTGTTCCTTTAAGGCCATTAACTCTCATTCTGATTGGCTGCTGAGCTGGAGAGCTGATGAGGCAGTCAGAGGTTAGGGTTTGGAGTTATTCATATTTATGTTGATATTTTCTCTCCTCTGAAACTCACAGAGACTCCATGAGACCCGTGAATGTGTAATTCTGAAGATGGCGTTGATTAAAGAGGAATGTGAAGACGTGAGGATTGAAGAAGCTTTCAGAGTCAGAGATGAAGATGCGGAGGAACAGACAGGTTGGTTTTCCTCATCTGATGCTCGCAGCTCTGCAGAAATCACACGTGTTTTAATTATAAATGGTTTTATTTGACCTGAGCCTTGTGTGGACACAAATGACCAGATAACACAGAGGCAGCCCGTACTACACAAATATTGTGAACAACATTAAACCCAGTGTCTAACATGGAAATGGTCATATTGATAGTATTGATATTGATAACACTAACTACACATGGTGAGGTGAGGTGTTTGCTGAAGATATGGGGAAATTCCCCTAAACAGTGTGACACCGCTACTACTCGCACAAACACACGTCATCATGTCGCTAGCACACTCATGGAGCGGCCATTCTCAACTCATCCATATGGAAGTTGAGTGTAATGCAGTGTGTGATCATCAACACTGATCTACTGTATGGATGAACTGAAACACTCTGCTGAGCTCACATCATGCCATGAGACGCTCACTATTGCGTCTGGTGTTTCTGACGGAGCGCTGTGACATCATGCACTCCAGCACTAAGTGTGGCTGTCTCGTAACACAAACAGCACAGCGCACTGCTCTGATGTCAGCTAAACAGCAGACTGTACAAGTGTGGCCAGCCTAGCATGCAAACAGTAGTGTTGGACTGTATTTGGAGGATTGCTCTTCATTTAGAGCTGGAAAGTGTGTCAGCCTTTGGGTTTCGTCAGGTGTTCATCTGGTGGATCATGCTGAAAAAGCAGGAAGCTGTTCTTTATTTATGTAGTGCTCATATTCATGAATATAACCACAAGAGAAGAAGATTAATGCCGAGCTCAGACTGCAGGATTTAGCCGTGTCACAGGTGTTTTCACACTGCATCTCTCTGGGCTGTTGCATTCAGCTGTTTTTAATTCAGTCAGCTTTGCGTTTAACGAAAGATTTAATAAACTTTTACAGCTGAGAACAATGGTTTGTGTCTTTTTTGTGTCAAACAGATAAGCTGGATAAAGCACATGCAGGACGGTTGTTTTTTTAGAATAAACCCCTCAGTCAGTGCTTTGCATTAGGCTGCAGATATGCCTGTCAGCCTTTATTCTGCAATAAACCCCTGGATGTGCTTCATCCCTGACTGAATATCTGTGTAATATGTTGGGTGGTAATTTTAAGGCTGTCGGTGACATTTTGTCATGAACACCACACACTGTAAATGTAAAGATTCAGTTGCTTGTTCGTATTAAAAATCCTTCTTTTCACATTTGTAAGTGTCAGTTTTGCAGTCGTGTTGCTGTTGTAGATGGAGTGTTCGGGGGAAAAATCTCTCGTAATACCCAAAGTTTGTAGTGTGGTCCTAAAAAACCATCACTTGATGGGCTGTGTGGCTCTAACCCTTACTCATACACCTCCAAACAAAAAGAATAGGGACAATCTTAAGGCTGATTTATACTTTTGTCTGGTGCCGCGTGGTGGACCTCCGCTGACTGCACGTGTATCTCACAAAACGAACGAGGCTTTTATACTTGATGCATTCGCTGTTTGTGATATTCTTTACAACAACAGGGGGCGCTCAAAAGACACTGAGCGTAAAATCAGACGAATAAACAGAAAAGTAGGAAGTTTCCGGAACTACGTCATATCGTTAATTTCACTCCATACTTTTAAACTAATTATTTTTACTTTTATTTTAATAATTATAAAGATTTTTATAACCATTCAAGATTTCTAAATCAAACTTTGATGCATCACTTGCTTTTGGTCACATTTCAGACAGTTAAAGTTATCTGTATTAGCTACATATTAAAGCTAAATATCAGTGACAGCAGAACATGGGCAGCTCTACTAATATAAATGTTTATTATGGCAAGGTAAAATGTACACTTACTAAATAATAGAGACGTTTTATGGATTTAGCCCACTCCATAATTCGCATTACTGTCTGGCTAGTTTGTGTCCTCTGCTTATGCTAAAAAGACAATAATGGTCCAACATCCCTGACATCAATCACCAATAAAGCCCAGAGAAACAGGGCATCAGTATCCTGTAAACCGACAGCTTCAAATTCTCCCTTCCAGTTATTAAAGGAATAATTCAGTCTCTTCATTTTAGTTTTGTAACTGTTAAATTGTTTTACATTCAAACTGTGCTATACACATCAGAGTAAAACCTGGTGGAAACACAGATTCTGTGATTGTGTATCCGGGTCTCCACTGTTGCCATGGCCTGTGTTTTTTGTTTTAATAATCTCATCCCTCAAGTTTCTCTAAACATTTTAACAAAAACTCTCCTCCTTTTCCACGGCTGTTGCGATTTCTTGCCAGGAGTTATTGGTCATCTGGTTCTCCCTATGATCATGCATGAACGGATCATAAAGCTGTGTGTACAGTTGTACTGTTTCAGACAAAACCTCTTCAAAGTGTTTCATATTCAACTCAAATCAAACGTGGCGCCACACGGACTGTTTGCTCGAGTCAAAATAAGTTTGTGCGCTCTGCCAGCTAAAATCATGCCATCTCGAAGGTTCACTTTGGGTGTGCGCAGCATCACATTCTCCATGTGCACTCAAGCTAACAACCAAACCAGTCAAGTATAAACCAGGCCTTAACCCTTCAGGTGAATGTGCAAACCGATAGCCAAAGGGAAGGGCTAAGAATTAGGGATTTGGCCTTAATCTGGGCTTCATCTCTACTCGTACCTGCTTTTCCCTCAGATCTGCTGGTGCTGAAGAAAGAGACAGAAGATCTGGAGGACACTAAAGGGAAAGACCCGTTCGGGAGAGAAGAACTGGATGACACAGAAGAGAAAGACCTGTTAGAGGAGCGTCAGGACTTCACCAGCACACACGCAGCAGCTGAGGAGAGCGAGGACTCCATCAGGTTGTGCTGTCCGCAGTGTGGAAAGAGCTTCAGCAACAGGGGGAACCTGAAACTGCACCTGATCGTCCACAGTGGGGAGAAGCCCTTCATCTGCCGGCTGTGTGGAAAAAGTTTCTCCAGGAAAGGTAGCCTGAAGACACACATGAGCATCCACAGCGGCGAGCGGCCACACACCTGCTCACAGTGCGGACGCACCTTCAACCTTAAGGGGAACCTGCGGGCTCACTTCAAGGTGCACACCGGCGAGAAGCCCTTCACCTGCGCATGCTGCGGAAAGAGCTTCACACGCAGAGATATCCTGAACAACCACATGACCGTCCATCTGCGGGAGAGCTGTGTGACATGCCACCAGTGCGGCATGAGCTTCAGTAAACACGCTAACCTGAAGGTCCACATGAGAATCCACACATGACGGAAGACTGAGACCATCGACAAGCTTTCGGAGATGAAGCGGCTCTTTATACAGCTGTGGAAACCAGACAGAGATGCCTCTGAACACAGCGCTCAACTCAACACCCACTCTCAATCTGACCTCTGAACTCGACTCTGAACTCTTGAACTCGGAGTTCTTGCACTGGTCGGGTGTTTTTTATCAGATGCTGATGGTTTGGAGGCACTGGCTGCAGAAGGACTAGACTATTCAGCTTAATCAGTGCTGTGTTTACAGCGGGGATGGACAGTAACAGAAGTGTGGATGTAGAGAAATATCTTCATTCGCCTTACAGACACTCCACTCAATCACTTACGACTGCATGACTGACACTGTGCTTTAAACGATGATTTATCAGGAGTCAACAGAGAGTAATAAACCACATATGATTTATGTGTCCGATGGCCTTCCAGCTGCAACCCAGTGCTGGAAAACACCCATACACGCTCATTTATTCACCATTGTTGGACAGTGGGGGAAACCAGAGCAACCGCAGGAAAACCACAACAACACTGGCAGAAATGCCTCCTGCCCAGCCGCTGAGCCTCTAGAGCAGGGGTGTCAAACTCAATTCCTGGAGGGCCGAAGCCCTGCACAGTTTAGTTCCAACCCTGCTCCAACACACTTACCTGTATGTTTCAAACAAGCCTAAAGGACTCAATTAGTTTGATCATGTGTGTTAGTTAGGGTTGGAACTAAACTGTGCAGAGCTGCGGCCCTCCAGAAACTGAGTTTGACACCTGTGCTATAGAGGAATAATATAATTGGTAATACTGTGAAAAATCTCCTTGCTCCGCTACTTCATTTAAGCAGGAGGGCAGACCATTGAAAGTCTTTAGCTGCACAATAACAGCTACAGATTCTGGAGGAGCAGGACAGTAGATGTTTTAGGGGCTGATGGCACTGAACACGCTTTCTGATCTGAGAACATGAGCTGCACCTCACTGCGTTAAAGCCATTTGGTAAAGAAGTGTGATGCTCGAGCGTTGATATTCCAATAACTGTAATTTTTAATAATGTTGTAATATTGAAGATTTGTGAAGTCGTACAGCTCTAAATAATTGGAAACAATGACCACTAGTCTCTCCTCCATCTTTAAAGGTCTCCGTAGTCTACATGACAACACAAACTCTGCTGTCACCTCAACAGAACTGCTTCTGCTTTCATTTGATTGGAGAATAAAACAGACTGATGTAATGTGCTTTTCTACACTAAGAGCTGCCTTTTTTCAACCACAAGAGCATGCTGGGCAAGATAAAAAAAAAAAAACATTGGGCCCACTGGTGTAAAAACAATAAGAAGAATGCACAAAAAGACATTTTAATATGCAAGTGTACACATTTTTACTAACTGTAACACGTTTAACCTGTAATACACGTCAACATATTTACCCAGATTTAAACAACTAAGTTTGCAAGCCACAAACACTCATTTAAAAAATAAATAGTATATGATTATGACATATAAAACATGAATCAAATGCATTTTTGTTAATGAATAACATTCAAATATATGCATAATTAACTGGAATAGCAGGAGACATTTGTGCTTATTTCACTCTGAGATTTACAGAAAACTCTGCATTAGATGCTGGACAGCGGGTAAGATAAGATGTTGACAATGAGAAGGAAACCTGTGTGTTTTCAGCAGGGTGAATTAGTGAGGTGGAAATATACTAGATTATATAATGAAACATGCTGAATGTGGCCTGTTTTTCCTCACATATCACACAGTATTTCTGTGATCATGCGCATCACTGCATTTATTAAAGCGAGTCCTAATAGTGCACTGCTAAAGCCACACAGCAGAACACACCTTCCCTTTCAGCTTTTCTTTTCTTCCTCTTTTCAGCTCCAGAAAGACGTTGTTTGGACGTCATTTCATTGCAAAATAAAATTGGATTAAGATTGATTAAAATAGCAAAGACACTTGTGACATTATAATATTCACGCTGATGTTGTGTTTTTATTATTGTTTTCAGCTGTTTGTTGTGTGTGATTGAAGCTTTGTTTATACTTCTGCGTCAAGTGACCGGCGTAACCATTGGCGCATGCAACTCCCGTAGCTGTGCATTTCTGCGTGCTGTTGGTCTGCATTACACTTCTGAAACGCTAGTGGGCAGTGAGGTGTAAATGTTCCTCTGTGTCGAGTTTCTTCGCTGCTGTTTTGCTTTTCCTGAACACTTCCTGGATGTACAAGTGGCTCAAACTCGCTCATATTGAGGCAGGAACCAGCGGACGTGCAACAACTTTAACCATGAGGTAAACACAGAACAGAACGGAGCGATTCTTTTTATGAAATGTGGAGGTTATTTTTTATACTGTGGTTGTGAATTTTATCACGTTTAATGGACTTTGCGCATTGATCGCGTGTTATTGACTGAAAAACACACATACACACATTCATGGAATCGGCAGAGAGACGGAGCGGATTATAGGGTCGCACAAAGTGACCATCTGGACGCTCCCTGATCAATGATGCGGAGTGTGTGGGACTGACCCCTGATCAGCGCTGCAGTTTCAGCCTGAGCTCAGATTATAAGGACACTCCAGGCGCCTGCTAAAAACAGCCAGAAAACACCAGCGTGTCTGAAGACCCTCGCCTCATTTCACTTCATTTTATCCCTGAAATCGTACATCAGTCCATTTTATACAAGTTTTCCTAATATTTATCCATTATTTATTTATTTATTTATTCAGCTTCACCTAAAGCTGCACGATATACATGGTGTCAGCCTCGATTTCTCAATGTGTGCATCCACAACAGACGGGATCTGCAGTGTTGAGTCTGGATCATAGCTGCTATATGTCAGAGCCACAAGAGCTTGCTGGAGCTATCAGTCCTTTAGGGGAGGGGCTATCAGTCCTTTAGGGAGGAGCTATTAGTCATTTAGGGAGGAGCTATCAATCCTTTAGGGAGGAGCTATCAGTTTGTTAGGGAGGAGCTATCAGTCCTTTAGGGAGGAGCTATCAGTCCTTTAGGGAGGAGCTATCAGTCCTTTAGGGAGGAGCTATCAATCCTTTTGGGAGGAGCTACCAGTCTTTTAGGGAGGCTCAAAGGACCATGACCATGAGTCTAAAGGACTGATAGCTCCATTATTAGGGAGGTTGTGGTATTTGATTAAATATTGTGAGGGCAAATTAATGCTTACATTACAATGAAATGCACAGATATATTGTTTATAATAATTAATAATAATAATTGCAGAATGTTCACTTCAGTTTCTGCTCACAGTCACCATTAGATGAAAGCAGTGTCACAGGGAAAGGTGAACAGACAAAAGCTGCATTTACTGCTGTTAGTTAAACCCAGCTCAGAGACACGGCCAATACTGTTTCTATATCAGTTTTATAGTCTAGGTGTTTAAGGACTTATGTTTATTCTTTATTTATTATGTTTATTAATATTACTTAGAAATGTGAAAATGTAATCCTGTAATTAGCCGTGTTCATTCTTTTAACTGCATAAATTAAATAATTTTACTGTGTGTGTGTGTGTGTGTGTGTGTGTGTGTGTGTGTGTGTGTGTGAGACTGATTAATGATTAATTAACCTTCACAACCACTGAAAGTGATGAGTTGTAAATTGGTTGTCGTTTAGTTGTGGGGTCAGTGGCTGGATTAGTGTATCAGCACCACCAATAATCCTCTCTCTCTCTCTCTCTCTCTCTCTCTCTCTCTCTCTCTCTCTCTCTCTCTCTCTCTCTCTCTCTCTCTCTGAGTGTGTGCAGTCTCCGCTTCTGCGCCGGTTCTCAGCTTCCGGCTGCATTTCAGCCCGTTTATCAGAAAAACACGGCGCGCTCGTGCACGTGCATTTGATGTGAACGTGAGCGCGCGCGGCTCGGCCAGTCGCGGTGTGTCGGTGTGGATGGACTTTCAGCAGTGGGGATGTAATAAATGCTCATTAAACGACATCGATGGACGGATCGCGACTCGACGAGCCACACCAAAGGTAAGATCCGAGCGGGTTAACTGCGCAGAAATGCTGGAGGTGTTGCTGATCCCAGAACAGCTTGTCTGATGCGGAATGGCGCAACTGAACACAACTTGCAGAGCAGCTCTGTCCTCTGCTGGCTTCATCGATCAGCTGTTATTAGCATTATATCGAGGAGCATTAGATCAGAGCTGTCATCATCATCATCATCATCATCATACTCCAGCTGTCCGTCTTCTGTCATCTGCAGATTATTCTGTATATGCTGTTCATATCTCACCCGCTCATATCAGGCATAAGCAGCGGAATAAAGCGAGTTATCGATCATTCGAGACTGACATGAAACTGAGACTTGGTCAAGTTGCTGCATCATGTCCGGCCGTGGCTGTAAATATAAGGGAAATACAGGTGGTGAAGGTGTTTGGTCAGATGTGTTTACTCCTGAATGCGCCAGCAGTAGTTTCCCACATCTAGTCTGGCATATTTGAGCAGATTCAGATCATTAGTGTGGCATTATCAGATGATCATACAGTCACACAGCGCAGTCTCCAAATGCCGTACAGTCCTGTCCTCCGCGTTCATCTCGCTCCATACCGCATCCCGCCTGTGGGAATGATCATCCGTCTGTACATGTCTTTATTTGTTTACCTGAAGCCTGTAAATCACAGTCATACTCAGCTCAGCAGATGTACTGTCCTCAGATCAGCTCTTATGTTGATGACGGAGCATCGTGTGTGTGTGTGTGTGTGTGTGTGTGTGTGTGTGTGTGTGTGTGTGTGTGTGTGTGTGTGTGTGTGTGTGTGTTAATGAGAACACGGGCTATCAGTCTAGTGCAGAGCAGAAGAAGAGGCTCGAAAGATAACGCAGAGCAGATGCTGGCCTCATTTGGCATTTTGCAGCACTGAGGATGGAGCTGTCCCAGTGTCATGAAGATGTGAAGAGCTCTTGATCATGACTGTCTGAATGATCTGAGATATCCTGAACACTGCTCTGCTGAAGGAAACAGTATGAGGCAGGATTTGATGCTGTTTAAAGGGACAGTTCACCTATAATCGACTGTTCCTCCAGGGGTTTCTATCCTTCATGATTTTAATTCTTCTGTTGAACACCAAAGAAGATATTTTGAAGAATGCTGGGAACCTGGGTCCTTTGACTTGCATATTAGGAACAACAAACACTATGGAAGTCAGTGACATTCTTCAAAATATCTTCTAGTAGTGTTCAACAGGAGAAAGAAACTCATACAGGTGTGAAACAGGTAAAGGGCGAGTAAACACTGAGTGTGTGTTCATTTCTCAACTCTGTCTCACGATATTGTTGACAAGTTTACAGAGCTGAATGGAAACGACCAAATGTGTTTCCCAGTGATGGATTGCACCTGGAAGGGCATCCGCTGCGTAATACATGTGCTGGATAAGTTGGCAGTTCATTCCGCTGTGGCGACCACGGATTAATAAAGGGACTTAGCCGGAAAGAAAATGAAAGAGTGAATGAGCTTCTGCTCAGTAATCTGTATCGTAGCTTCTTCCTGCTAAACTGCAGTGAGTGTTAAAAAGAGGAACTGAGAAGAAATAAACTTCAGCATTTATTTCATTTTTTAAATATATATATTCTTTTAGTTTTTTAAATATTGAGAAATGAAACACTATTTTTCCATAGAGCAAACAGTAAACACAAATAAAATGACCTAACCTGCCTGTAAACAAGTTCAACTGAAATGAGGGCGCTAGTGTAGCTTATTATACAAACAAAACCGTAATAGTTATGAAAATACAGAGCACTCGGCAAACAAACACGGCTGAATCTACTGTCAAGTTGTACTGTGCCGTTGTTTGCTACTAGATTGAGTGTCACTGCCAATACTTTAAGTTTCTTTTAGCGAGATACTCCTCGTGTACCGCCTGTGGCGCTGGTTGTTTTGTTGTCGTATTGCATTGTGCTGTGGCAACACTTTATACAGATTAACTGATTTTTTACTGTGACACTGAAACCAAAATATTCCCATATTACTGATGTACTATTTTCAGTGATATTAATTGATCTTAAAGCAAATGTCATCACCCCACCCGCAGCACTTTCCTGTTTTGTTTGTTTGTTTGTTTGTTTGTTTGTTTGTTTGTTATTGTGGATGTTCCGTGTAGTTCTGTTGTGCAATTCTGACGGACCCTTCATTTAAACATCTTCCATGTGTAATATGAGCATATTTACTGTACAAAACCTGTCAGTGAACTATGAGAGCAGAAAAGTTAATTAAAAATAATCGTTCATTAATCATAATCAAGTTAAAATGTTCAATTATTGGAGATTTTGATTTTAGGCTAAATGGCTCAGCTCTGCTCCTGAGTTTCCTCTTCTGTCTGATGAGCTGGGAGAATAAATCAGAATAAAGCTGCGCTGGGGCAGAAACAGCTGACTGTACTGAGACAGGTGAAGTGTGTGCGCATGTTTCTGCTTCTGTTTTGTGCGGCAAATTCATCAACAGGACACTTCATTAACAACATTAGTGTGAACTTCAGCTGTAGTTCAGCTGGGCTGCCAGTTCTTCTGCTGCTTTTTAAGTCAAACTGCTCTCTTCTATAAGACCACGGGTCTGTTTGAGAAGAATCTGATGGCATTTGACTGTCAGCTGAGTCCACGTTATTGGGGTCTGCCCTCTGTGTTGTGGGTTAGAGTCGACTCAACACTATAGGTGATCAGAACAGTGTGGTTTGGCTGGGCTCGGGCACACTCTGCGCTCATCCTACATGTGTAGCCTGTAGACTTAAATCCATATTTACTTTCCAATAAGTGTGAACTGTCACAGTTTAAGAGCATCTCAGTGGTCAGCACTGTGACCTCACAGCAAGAAGATCTCTGGTTCGATTCTCGGCTGGGTCAGTTGGTGTTTCTGTGTGGAGTTTGCATGTTCCTCCTGTGTCGGCATGGGTTTCCTCCAGGTGCTCCGGTTCCCCCACAGTCTAAATACATGCGCTATAAGGGAATTGATAAACTACACTGGCTGTAGTGTATGAGTGTGTGTATGGGTGTTTCCCTGTTCTGGGTTGCGCCTGTAAGGGCATCCGCTGTGTAAACTATATGTGCTGGGCTCCTTGACTCATGTCAGTGTTGTCATGTTGCAGGACTGGATCTGCACTGTGAGTCTCTGTGATGGGCAGTGTTGTAGCTGTGGAAATGAAGACGGTTACTGTGGTACAGCTTCTCGACGCTGCTGTTCTGCTTGTATCTGCAGACGTTACACCGTGTCATGTACTTGGGCGTGTAATGATATCCTGAACTCTGCTGTTCTGCGTTTGTTTACCAGCAGCACGGTAAGGTAAGACGCAGGTGCAGCAGATCTGCAGGTCTCAGTAAGTCCTGTGTAAGTCGCCCTGGAGGATCTGCTTCTATAAATACGGCCACAGATGTCAGCTAATCTTCTCTTTCTCTGAGTCTCTGACAAACTCACCACCGGCCGGCTTCTGAACACACATTCCCATTCCCCAAAACACCTGTCCACACACACACACACACACACACACACACACGATCAGTTCTTTCCACCTGTCAGACTGTTTTCTGGATGTTCATAAATAAGTGTTGTTACCGTAATGTCGTGACAAAATAAAACAACATTCCACATGCTTAAAGGCACAGTCCACCTAAAGCTGAACATTCTGTTATCATTTACTCTCTTTACGTCTTCCAAACCTGATACAAAAGCAAAAGAAGATATTTTGAAGAATGTTGGAATCTTGTAATCGTCACAAATAGGAACAACAAATACTGTGGATGGTTACTTGCTTCAGAATATCTTCTTCAGTGTTCAGCAGAAGACTCAGACATGTCTGGAAGAACTGGAGGGAGAGTAAATGAAGAGCCGGTGTTCAGTGGACTGTGCCTTTAAGCTAACAGGGGATCTAGTGTAGTGAATGGAGGCTTCAGGGGTGCTGATTAAACCATCTAAAGAAACTCGGCAGCTCCTCTCTCTCTCTCTCTCTCTCTCTCTCTCTCTCTCGATCTACACGCAGAGACCAAACCCATATTACACAACATGCATCTGACTGCAGACTACATCACTGTATAGCAGATGTCATTGTAGAAATACAACCCAGAAAGACCCCCACAGGAACCCCCCGGCAAACTATAAACACCTCAGCAACCACCCAGATCACCCCAAAACACCCTGGTAACCTAAAACACCCTGGCAATCACCTGAGAAACACACTGGCAACCACCCAGATCACCTCAGCAACCTAAAGCACCTTGGCAACCACCCAGACCATCACAGAAACACCCTGGCAACCACCCAGATCCCCCAGTAACATCACAGCAATCTATAAATACCTCAGCAACCATTCAGATCACCTCAAAACACTCAGAGAAACAGTAGCTTCACTCCAGAGCGTGACTAGTCCAGTTGATGGACTGAAGAGCAATGATGCGATGAGCGTGTGTAACGTCACTGCGGCCCCGCGAGCTCTTCCTCTGCAGTGACATCAGCAGGCTCTGTTTAGGGGCTTCAGTCGGAGCTCTGAGACTTTCAGGCTGATATGAAAGTGAGTGCATCAGTGCCGATGAGAGAAGAGGAAATCAAATACACAGAGGGAGAGTGTCAGCAGAAATGAGCATCAAACGAACTGCACATGACTCCTCAGCGAGCCTTCTCTGTGCTGTCTATATTTATTACACGGCTGTCTGGAATACTCCATTCTGATTGGTCAGTCATGACATGCCAAGGTGTGTTGTTTACAGATAACACCTGCTGAATAACATAGACTCCGTATATGATACATATATAATTCATGCTTTTTCATAAATCATGTTTTCAGCAGTTTTCATATTTAGGTGACCCTAGTTCTGCCGGCTCAAGCTCAGACAGTGAAATACGTGTGTGATTTATTAGCTGCAAAATTACAGCTCGAGCTCCTAAATATGTGCTGCAGTTCAGGACAGCAGGGAGCGGCAGAAGAGTACAGATCAGCGTCCTGCACATGACGAATGGCCTTCATTTTCTGTGTGTTGTGTCCTAAATTGGACAGCTGTTGAAATACTTTAGCGGAAAACTCGAAGTCAAACGAGGTTTTTGTGTATTACGTTGGAAAGTGCAAGTGTGTGTTGATCTATTGGAAATAGTTTCAAGCTATTTCTGTCTGTTTGAATAAAGGTTACTGCCATGGCCAGAGAATTAATTAAAAACACTTTACACACACACACACACACACACACACACACACACACACACACACACATACACACATACACACACACACACACACACACACATACACACATACACACACACACACACACATACACATACACACACACACACACATACACACATACACATACACACACACACATACACACACATACACACACACACACACTCTGCAGATTTACTGACTGCAGGAATTAATGAGGTCTTTATTAGCTTGTGTGTTTCTTGCACATGAGAGAGAAACTTCTGCATTTTTAGTAATCAGAGGAAACTACGCCAAGCTCAACACAACCGATTTAGTGTTTTCTCAGAGAGCAAATCCTGCTTTATATTATCGTAGCTCAGCTGTTTATAGTGATGCTCTGTTTAAAGCAGGTCTCTGTCTGGAGGAAACGCCGGCTCCCTGATAAAATAAATGACGGTCTGATATATACAATCATATTATCCTCTGTTCTGCATCCAGTGATCCTAAAGTCTGTTATGGTCAAATAATCCCCTAACCTGCAGTTAAAGTGATCTCGGATCAGTCTGTGAGAGGAAATGAGGAGAACTGGAAATGATTATTGATGTGAAACTGAGACGGTATATCCCAGCATGCTCTGCGCTGGACCTGTAGTGTACATGAGGGTTTATTGGGCGAGCCGGATGGCGTTTGCTCATGTTGTGCTTCAGAAGGGAATCAGAACGCTGGACTCCAGAGTCTGGTTGATGGCTGAGCAGTTCCATTACAACTCAAGCTGGATTTGAGAAAACACTGGTTGTCTTCTTTATGCTGGTGCAGTGGGGATGGGAAGTTTCTTCAATTCACTCGGTGCATCTGGCAACTATAACAGTTCAGTTGTTTATGTATGATATTGCATTCATTTGTAAATCATTATGCAGAAATCAAGAAAATCGTTGGATCTGTTTGATTTGTAGTTTAGTCTATGTGGGCTGTTTTAAAGGTGATATTTTATAAGAACTATTAATAACTGTAATTTTCCAAATGGATAAAAGGTTGGTGGGTTGAATAAAATTGATCTGCTTCATATCGTATCTTTAATGTGTCATATCATTAGCTGCTTCATTCATGCATTCTTTCATTTTCTTTTTGGCTTAGTCCCTTTATTAATCCGAGGTCACCACAGTGGAATGAACCACCAACTTATCCGGCATGTTTTCACGCAGCAGATGCCCTTCCAGCCGCAACCCATCACTGGGAAGTAGCTGCTTCATATGTATCTTTAACGTGTCATGTCATATCTTTAATGTGTCGGATCAGCAGCTGCTTCATATGTATCTTGTATTGTATCACTTACTGCTTTCTATTATATTTTTAATGTATGGTAAATCGTAAGTTGAGATGCGTATCGTGTCGTATTCCTCAGTTCTGAGCTGCAGCTGCATTAAGGACGGTGCTAAAGCTCGTGGCTGGACTTGTTGTCAGAACTGATGTGATTCCTTCTATATTTAGGCAGATCACAGACGCATCTCTTCACCTCTGTGGCCAAAAGTAGCCCTCGTGCAGCTTTTCCAATCAAGGCTAATTGGCTGAACAAACTCTGCTATTTCTGTCCCAGGCACAGCTTCAAAGAGCAGAACAAATAGAGCAAATCACTCAAATAGAGCAGCTCAGAGGCTGACGAGACGCTACTGCCCTTCCCATAATGCAGCTCACATGTGGCCACACTGCATGAGGAGACAGTAACATTTCACAAGTGCACAGGGCATTTTTACAGTAAGCATAAAAGCCTCATTTGTTTTATTTGAGCTAGAATACAAGCAGTTTTTAATTGTTTTAAGCCTTTAAATGTCCATTTAAGCTGAACACTAGTGTCTTGAGGAATATCTAGTCTAATATTATGTGCTGTCATCATGGAGAAGAGGAAACACATCAGCTATTAGAGATGAGTTATTAACACTGTTATGATTAGAGATGTGTTGGAGAAATCTGCTCTCTGTTAAACAGGAATTGGGGAAAAAATAAACAGGGGGTGAATAATTCTGACTTCAGCTGTATATATGTATGTATATATACACGAGGGAGCTGTCATTGTTGTTACACTCTTCTTGATGACAGCATGTGTGTTGTAGACGTCACACTGTGATTTCGGTCATGAAGCAGCGTGTAGTCTGGTTTATTCAGCCCACACGACACATCAAGGTTTAATCTAGTCAAAATCCCACAATCTGACACCGCGACTGTCGTAACCAGCTATAAAAATAGTGTAATGTGATCAGGGCTTTGGCTCGGTGACTGACACTGCAGATGTGTCACTGCTGTAGTGAGTCAGTGTTGGTTGGCCCCCGGGGGTCCTTCTGGCCCCGCATTCCCCTGTCCTGCTGGTTCAGTCTGAGTCCAGCTTCTGTCTGGATCTGGATGTCGGTTTCTTTTTTTACCACAGTAGAAACACTCACACTTTTCCCAGGATTCTCCTGGATTTCTATCATCCTGTTTGCTCATGTTTCTCCTCTTGTTTTGGGTGCTTTCACACTTGGTTCAATTGCCTGGACTGCACCCAAGTCCGATTGTCCCTCCCTGCCACCTTCTCAGTTAGTTTGTGTTCTCAGTGTCTGTTTTCCTTCTGAACACCGGTACACTTGCGGCATCGAACTGCTGTTTTGTGTACGGCTGTTGTTGAGGGACATAAAAGCTAAATGTTAAATGGAAAGACGTCTGCACATCATAGAGGTCTAACCCCGGGGTCCTGGCCATCCATCAGCCCTTACCCATCTGCACACTGGTGGTGATCTTTAATATTATTAACAGGCCACTGAAGAACTGATGTTTAAATTTCATTATCAAACCGTCTGCTAGTGATTTTATCCTCCAGATCTGAACTAGAGGTGAACTATCTGCTTTCTGCTTCCACTATGGCAATAAATGTCATGTACACTGGTGTTAAATCACACACTGGGAGCATTCAAGACTGAATAAAGCCCATAATCAGCCCCTGAGGTGATCTGGTCACAGTAGTTTAGGCTGTTGTTCTGCTGCAGTCCTACAGAAATACCAACACAATCTCACGGCAATTTGTAACTTTTTCATTTAGTGGCTAATTCGTATGAATTCGTACAATCTAATTCGTACAATTTAGTAAGATTTGCTTATCCCCCAATGACGGTTGGGGTTAGGGGTGGGGTCAGGTGCCAAGCCTCCTTTTAAAAATCGTACCATTTCATACGACTGAACTCGTACGAATTCGTACGAATTATCCACTAAACTGGCAAAACGTAAAATACTTACGTTTTCTCGTTAGATCAGGCTGGAAATACACAGCTCCTCTAAAATAGACGCTTTGTGCATCGCCGTTGCATATCGTTTAGACAAAAACAAACTTTAACATGGCAAAGTGTTTATCGTGTGTCGCGTCACGTGCAGTTAGGACACGATGTGAGAAATGGCAGCTGTGGTGTGTGAACTGCTTGAAATGTGAGTTTCTCTCAGCGAATGCAGGAGTCTTGAGAGCTCTGTTTCCACTGCTTTAGCCACAGACATCTGTACCTTGAAGCTAGATTAGCTGGCTAGCCAGTGAAGTTCGAGCTTAGTTTGCAGCAGTCCTGTGTTTTAGGGGCTCAGCTCAGCTCAGCTGCTCCAGGACACCATGGCAACTGAGAGAGACTAAAGTGGAGCGGCTAATGCTGAATTCCCTGCACGTTGCTTCAGGGTCCGTCTTTCCCCTGTGTCTGAGGCAGAGGTGTGTGTCTCTCTCTCTCCTGCTGGTTCTGAATCTCTCTCTTCCTCTCGTCTTTAATATTTCGTCCTGTTTTCATCTGTCTGTTCTCTGTTCTCTCTGTCTCTTTCTCTCCGCTGGCCATTAACATAAACAGGAATAATCACCATCAGCTCAGAGGGGTCTCGGCAGCACATATGCTCCATCCTCAGCTAATTTTTAAGCGTTAAATTCACTCAAAGTGTGAAAACGAACACTTCATCTGTGTTTATACGAGCTCATGCTATATGCAGCTCAACTGACTTTAAATAGGGACTTTTCCACACTTGCAGATGTTTAAAATGCTCTATTATGGCCCGTTTCCACCAAGCAGCAACCTGCCGCTCTCCCTCATGAAGCTGATACAGAAGTAACTGAAACTGCAACGCATCTGAATCCCGCTAGTCCTGGCTCCATAATAGAGCAGATTTCTGTTGAGCCCAGTGTTAAAATGACGACTTTACAGCAGAAAGATGCGGTTTACAGCCTGCTGCAGAGAATGATAAGGTGCATATAGCTAATGTTTCCCTTCATGAGGCGGTGAATGCTTTCATAACTCATCCATTTCATTTAAATTCGGTTATATTAAATCTGCAGGATTATGGGTGTGGCCACTTGAGTGACAGCTTGTTACGGGTGGGTTAGGTGAGGATTGAACCCGGGTCTCTTGGACTTAAAGCTGGGCTTTTCCCAGCGGAGCTAACCCCTCGACAGATGAACCCATGAGCAGAAGATTAAGAAAGAAACTTGAGGCTGTAGTTTCAGAAAAAATAAACAAGTGATCTTTACTTGAAAAATGGAATATAAAGTACAACAGAAACTTCTAGTAAACAGGAAAACAAATCAGACACAAAGGTCAAAAAATACATCAATAAAGAGTAACTGATCTTCTGTAGAGGATCAAGAGAACAGCAGGCAGGAATGGCTCAAGACTGAACACATTAGCACACACACTTATATAGGGCAAAACACAGGTGTTGCTAATCAAGCTTGAGTGGTGGCACACAGCAGATGGTGGGTAAGTGTCGCCATCCACTGTTCCGGAGGAAGCGTAGAGATTGGATACTGTTTGTTTGAGAAGACAGAATCACAATATACACATATCACACATAACATTTACACATCACACATGAAACAAGCTTCCTTTAATTAGAGATCATGGCTGAACATCCTGTAAAGTCCACTTTACACGGCACGGCGAGGGTTGAGAGACGCTGCTTTACAGAGACTCTGATCTGTTCTGGATCCTCAATTTGTGATTGCCTTGCTTTATTTAGATGGTGTGATGAGAAAGAGGCAGTGAAGTCAGTGATTTATGACTCTGGTGTTCAGAAAGTCTGTCAGATTAATCCTGAATTGGTTTAAAAAGGCCGAATCTTGTTAAATCTTGTAGCAGTGAAGGCCATCTGTGACGATTGTGATGTTGGGAAGAGGAGTGTAGACGAGTAATCTGCTGGATCAGTCTGAAGACTCCAAGAAGAGGAGGAGGAGTAATCTCTGACTGAAGCATTGTCAATCTCCATGCATCTATCTGTCTATCAGATTAAAGGGGATTGGAAGTTTATTGAGGTTGTCTCTAGTGATTCAGAAAGCGCAGAGCTGGACTGATTGAGCTGCAGATCTGCATTCATGTTTCCTTCAATAATCAGAGGAGAACCGCCGGGAAATAGGAGCATCAGAACGACTGCGGGATGAAGAAAACAGAAGAGTCGGCCGGATTTACCACTCTTCACAAACAAAAGAGAGCGCTTGCTTAATTTCTCTAAGTGGTTTCTTGGTTCCTGCGTTATCGCTGGATGCTTTAATAATCTTTTAAAGTGTATTTTGAAAGCGAGGAGCATCTGTTGTTTATATATGAGATTACTGAACTGCAACCGGCTCCACACTCAGTCTTTTTAAGCTGTGCAAATGGGACTCTCTATACGGGGATATTAAACAAGCCCTGATGGTCACAGACATGAGCACGGGGAAACCAGAGTTATTTACAGCGTTAGAGAGTAGATTCTCATGCCAATCACAGAGCCAGTGCTAGATGATCCACCGCTCTCCTCTCAGCATTAGTTCTGTCTGCAGGTCTGCTGTGGCTCTTGGTTTGATGGTGGTCTTGACCCTGTTCAGATGGGACTGGTTTCCCGAACAACAGTAGAATTACAATTCTTCCCAGTCAACGTCTGTCGCTTCATATATGGGTTCAGATGGGATTAACATTTCTGTGTATTATTGTGTGTGTGTGTGTGTGTGTGTGTGTGTGTGTGTGTGTGTGTGTGTGTGTGTGTGTGTGTGTGTGTGTGTGTTTTAGATTTGAGAGCTGCATATGTCCATGTGATCTCAGCAAAAGAACTGTTAATTGAACACTGATTTCTGATTTCTGGTTTCAACATTTGTATAAGTTATTATTAGAGAAATGTTCAGATGATGGTTTCATAGAACTTCTTATAATAATCTCACTGTAATAAACACTTTTTAACTTCATCATGATTTTCACATGATGTGTCCGACTGCAGAAATGAATCAGCTTATATTACAGTCAGAGATGGACACAAAAATACACTCAAATGTACAATAAAATACCAAATACATTAACTTTAAGTGTGTCTAAATAAACTACTAAACACAGCAGCAACAGCCGTATTGAAATCATGCCTGTCAACATTGGGATGTGAAAATAAGATATATGCCAATGTAAATTGTAAGGCAAGTGTAAACACATGAATCAGACGCGGGTCACTATTAAGTGTAAACGGACAGACAAACAAATCAGAATTGGGCATCAAGACCTGACGGGTAAACGGGGTCTAAATGTACCTGTGTGCACCTGTTTTGACCGTTGCCTGCCTGATCAATCTGTCTAATGAACTGCATGTGGATCATGTCCACTGTCCAGCGCCCTCACTACATGCTGCAGTCTAAGATTGCTGAAATATTGTCCAGAATTGACCTCAGCTGACTGAATGGGACTTTACGTTGTCCAGCGGTGGATCAGTGCAGATCAGATGAGCCCCTGTGCTGCTCCGGTCCCCTGCTGGACATCAGCTGTGTGTTTGTGGGATACTTTAAAGATGCTGTGATCTGAGGACAGTTGTAGACGTACACACCTCTCAAGTACATCAGACACGCGATTCTCTGATCATTAATGAAAGTGAACTGTTCAGTTGATGCACAGGCAAGACGTGCAGTTCGGCAGAGCGTACACAGTTAACTGTCCTGCTGGAATAGCTAATGTTTAAATGTGAATGCAGACTGTGTTGAATGTCGCAGTAATGATACATCTGTCCTTCTCCTTCAGTCTCGCTGACGCCTGCACTCATACAGACACGTGATTACTAACACTGCTCAGACTGAGGCAGCACAGACAGCCGGAGCTGAAGCTGAATATGTAGAGGAGTCTGCTCTATAGTCTGTGTGAAGGAGAGAACATCTTTACTGTTTACTGATCATCATCATCATCATCATCACATCATTCACTGATGGAGGAAAATAAATCACTGAGGTGAACGAGGAGAGAAAGCTGAAGTGAGGAGCAGAGCTTGGTTTATTGTGCAGTAATGCATTGGGAAAATAGCGTTTTACTGTTTGAGAGGTCAAATGACTGAAGTCGAAGCCACACATCTGATCTGGAGCGCTTCTGAGGATCACTTCCAGATTCATGAATAATTTATGGCTCGCTCTGACTTTATGAATCATTTTCTTAGAGACGGAGTTTGCTGAAAGCCTATTCAAACTTAAAGCTTGCAAATCCTCTGAGTGTAACGACAGATAGCCAGATTCACATTCAAGTTCTTTCACAAATTCTTCCAATCCTGCGTCTAAAACACACTGGACGAGCTAATATTTCATTACGATGAAAAAAAGACGTCATCTATTGACCAGTGATAGAAGTGTAGCTCAGGTACGGCTCAGTAAGGCGCAATTTTACATTATTTATCAGAAAACACCACAGCAGAATGAACTGCCAACTATTCCAGCATATGTTTTACACAGCAGATGCCCTTCCAGCTGCAACCTAGTACTGGAAAACATCACATAAGATCAGGTATGCCATTTGACAAGGAAGAAACTGAATGACTTTGTTTGACTGCTGAAGTATGATCATCACTATAGTATGATTAAATAAAGTTATTTTAACATGAACAAGTGCAGTTCAGAGTTCATCACAGCTCTCGTGTGTTTGCTGTCAGTGAAATGAGCCAATCAGAGCAGAGCTAATTAATATTCATGAGATAAGGTAAAAGTGTTGTCATTCTGTTCTGAAAAGAGCATTTCACTCTTGGGCCAAATCCCAGGCTGTGTGTAGTGCTGGAGTGTGTTTAACACACGCGTGTGTATGATCTGCTGTGGGCCAGAAGGTCCTGAGCTTCACTAATCTGCCTTTAAGCCCTCCTCGGCCCACCGTGCACACACTGTACTTACTGTCATAACCCTTCAGATGGATTACTCCTCTCTCATTTACCCACAGCTGACGGAGAAACATGGTGCTGCTCAATCAGAAGTGTAATACAGCGTGCCCACGATCTGCCGGAAGATTACTCTGAATTATCAAATCAAGCCTTCACTGCAGAGGCCAGCTGCGGGGTGAAGTGGGCCAGGGGCTCTTCTCACAGCCATCAGCAACTACACAGCTCCAGAAAAAAGAGTCATTAGTGAATAAAACAATCATACATCAGCAGAAAGAAGCAAATATTACTGTAAATACTCAGCATGTAAATTCCTGGATTGTGCTTATGTTTGGATCGTAACACACACACACCCACACACACACACACAGCTGCTGGGGCTGAGCACTGATGTTCACACCTCATCTTCCAGTGGCCGTGTGTTACAGATGCTGGCCTTCTTTCAGACCGCAGCACAGCCTGAAATATAATCCCTCATGTTAGATTAACTCTCATCATATCTGCTCTCTGAGAGGACGACTGGCACAGCTTACCCACAGTCCCATTAAGCATGATCACTTATTCAGCAGGATGATGTTTTAGTAAGTACAGCTCAGACTGAGTGAGGCGTTAATATATTTCTGCTGAATGATGATCCTCTCTGCTGTCATTAGTCGGCCATATTGGAGAGCAGGACGTAAACAGAACTCTGAACTCAACTAAACTCACATGTTTCTCTGATTATTGCTGCTTAAAATCATCAATTATTGTCATGTTTTGAGCTGTACTTATAAAAAAAAACATTAAGAGTGTTTTAGACTGACAAAACTTACAAGAAATCAGAGATGTGTGTTCAGAGATGCTCTTCTGCAGAGCTCGGTTGTAGCGAGTGCTTATTTGAGTTACTGTTGCCTTTCTATCAGCTGGAACCAGTCTGGCCATTCTCCTTTGACCTCTGGCCTCATCAACAAGGCATTTGCGGCCACAGAACTGGCGCTGTAGAGTCGATGATCATGGTGCCGTGCAGGATATGAAGTGTCAGTGATGTAAATAACAGTTGTGCCGTGTGTTTGCATTGGCTTTGGGTATGTAGCATTGGCACTGATGATAACCTGTGAGGTCTGTATTTCAGTGTTGTCACTGTGTAAGTGAGCAGAGATTAGTCTTCAGGGTCCACATTGAGCTGAAAATATGGAAGAGCACAGACTGATCATGGGGATGAAGTGTGTGTGCGCACGTTTAACACTTGAACAACACACGCCTGAATGCACGTCTGAATGCATCATGATGGGAATGAGGGCAGAACTGCTGACTAGAGAAGTGTTGATGAACTACTCCAGTAAACATCACAGAGGGGATATGATAATGAGCTGTTATTAATAGATTGATGATTAATACAGGAGTGTGTGTGTGTGTGTGTGTACACGTAAGAGAAGGGGAAAGAGAGTGTGTGTCTGAGAGTGATTTAAATGGCTGCGCCCGCTCATACCTGAAAAATAAGGTCAATAAACACCACAAAACAAGCTACCCTGTCTATAATTAGTAATGCGTGTGTTTGCGTCTCCTATCTGTCTCCATACAGACTCTTCTGGTGTGCTCAGCTTGCTCGTAGCTCACTTTAACTGGTGTTCGGGTTTGAGTTTGCTGAAGCACAACTCCACAAAAGAGATCAGAGCAATGTAAAATCAAGGTAAACCATGTGCTGCAGTGCACTTTTCTCTCGCGTCTGCTTCTGGAAACACTATTGGTTGGGTTCAGGGAAGGGTTTAGCTCAGTGGTGCGCTTTCTAAACAAAAACAAGATGACTTAGCTGACCCCACTGCTGATTCACTTGCTTATTTCTGAACACAAGGCAATATTTAGCTCATCTAGAAAATGCTTCTTCATTTCAGACTTTTGAGATAATTAGACTGAAACAAGACTGAAACTGTAAGTGAGAACCGCATGTTTTGCAGTGTGTGGAGCTGGAGATGTGTTCGCTCTCATGAAGTCTTCCTCCTGTCGTCAGGCATGAACACATCGAGTGGTGGATTTGGAGGATGTGCAGGATGAAGTGGTCTGAGTGTGGACGGCAGACACCAGAGATGCTCTCGTTCATTCATGTCTCCAGAGGACGGACACACACACACACACAATCACACACACACACACCTCTCCGTGCAGGAATAACAGCGCTCTCAGCGACAGCTCACACAATAATGAGGCCTATTTTTAGCTCTGCGTATCAGGATGCTGTGAATAATGCAGAAGTCGGTCATTAGCGAGGCCTAGAACTAAACAGTGGGAGCTTCACTCAAACCTTTCACAGCCGGATTCATCATACAGAGGAAAAATACACGCTTTAGATGAGCAGAGGAGGACGTGAGGGTGAGTAAATGAGGACAGAACTGACACCGCCAGCTCTCTGACACACAACACACTGATTATACGTGTGAAACTCTTCTCACAGACATGATGCTCACTTACAATCTAGATAATTAAATGGAGTTAACGTTAATAAAGTTCCAGCAGTGGGAACACGCCTCACTTTGTCTCCTTAACCAATCGCCTACTCCACACACCCTATATAGGCAGATCAGTCCTCCAGCTCTGCTCTCCTCATTCTCTTGAACTCACCTTCCCATTACCACTCCTGCAACCCTCTCTTCCCTCCTATAGGATGAATCGGAGGGTTCAATCACTCTAGCAAAATATTACAGAGACGGTCACACACTCTGAGTCTCTGGGCATCATCATAGAATGCCTGATCAAGCTGCCTACCTGTTCACGTCTTATCCTCCAACATGCCTTCCCCTTCATCCCTGCTATAAAGTCTAGCTCAGAGTGTGGCGTGCTCCATGCTGGTGAAATGTTCGTTTATTTGACACTGTGTGTGTGTGTGTGTGTGTGTGTGTGTGTGTGTGTGTGTGTGTGTGTGTGTGTGTGTGAGATGGTGTCAGTTTCTCCATAGTCGTCTAAGAGGAAGTGCTCTGTTTCTGTTTTCCGTTCTTTAAGTTTTGGATGAAGACGAGTCCCCGAGGCGTCTGCCATATTGCTGTTTACATTACACCTGCGTTTCCACGGCAACATCTGACGCATTTGTATCAGTATCTGACACATTCCAGAGAGCGCCGTTATCAGCATCGCTATGGAACATGAAAGCGTTACCATGGCAACAGGCCGGATCTGCTCTGAATGGAAAGCGCAGTGGTTTGGGCCGACAGTGGAAGATCAGCTCCAGAGCTCTGCCATGGTGAGGAAATACAGGCTAAAGTATCATTCTGGGGTGCGTTTCTGAAAACCAACGTTAGCCAACTAAAGTCACAAGTTCTGTTGTTACATACGTAGTTTGTTGATTTGGCATTTCCCAAATCCATCTTTCCAATGAGCGTTCGCAAACTGCGTCTCAAACTTGTGCTCTTGTAAATACACCTCGGAGCTGTCGTTAGAAGCAGAGTTCCTGGCTGTGTTCTATTCCCAGTTATCCCCCCTATGCCCTAATCGTTTAGAACATGCTAACATTTTCACTGGGAATGATTAAAAGCAGCAGTAAGCTCATCTCTCTTAGCTGTAATTTACTTTCAGAGTGTTTTACAGTTCAGTTTTAGACGTCTTCATTTTGACTATTGCGCTCCCTTTGCAGTGCACTTTGAAAACACTGATGTCATTTTGAACGCAGCCATGGCTCATGATTAAATCTATTGGTGACTATTATTTAAAAGTGGAATTTATGTTGCTTCTCCAAAGCTTGTGAAAACAAAAACACACAGCATCTGCTAATGCTTTAATGTATAGTGAGTTATTCATGAAGTATCTGTGCAGAATATGACATGGGTCTGCTGGGTAGAACATTTCTGCAGTGGTTTACATGAGTCAAACTGTAGAAGTAGACTTCTCAAAAAAATAAATAAACTTTATTATATTTAATAATAATAATCATCATCATCATTTCCTAATAAATAATTAATATTAAATTTCATTTCTGAATAAGTCACCTCTTGATTTATTTATTTATATGATTCATATATGACATTAGAATAGATGTTGGCGTTTGTAAGTGATGTTATGTTTTAGAATGGACTATGTAATATTTTCTATATTAGTGAAGGAAACTCAGGCTCTATGTGTGCTGTTTACATATTTTTCAGTTAATATAGAAAGTCTGTTTTCATCTAGACTAATATTGGGTTTTTCAGGAAATCAGTGGAATTTTGACTCATTGCTTATGATAGTTCACACGGTTACAGACATAAACAAACCCTGAACTGAGACTGGCAGTACCTGTAGACATTATAATAGATGATGGCCGCGTTGACATAGAGCAATGGACTGAAGCAGAGCATGAGGCGATTATGTCTGAGGGTCAAATATATGGACACACACACACACACACACACACACAGCTGGTAAAGGGGTGGATGGGGTGCATGGGGGGGGCTCTTCAAAAATGAAGATAACCTATTGTAGGTTTGGATTAATCTGACTGATTTAATAATGATTGCAGATGACCAGCCATGATCAATCATATCACCTGCTCCTCTCGAAATTAAGCCTCGGTCACACTCGAGTTTGAGCTTGTGAAATTTTGTAGTACGACGCTGGAAAAAGGGCGGGAATAAACCAGATGATTAGACGTTTAAAAAGCGAGCGATTGCTCCATGTTGTAAATTTCTGTCCAGAGAGGTCATGTTTCGACCCTCGATTGGTCTCACACAGTCAAGTGAAGCGATTTCGCAGGTCAGAGTTCACCAAGCTCGAACTTTCCAACGCGGCGAACTGTGAAACTTGCCGCATGAACATACGTTTCGGGCCTGACACATTCGCGTGTGTATGAATGGAAGTCTATGAGGAGAGTTAGAGTTAGTGTTCCACACAGAGGAACTCAAACGCAGCACAGAAATACAACTGCACACTTAGAAACTCAGCCCGCAGTGTTTGTGAACAGCGGCAGAGTTTGGGGTCTCGAGAGGGGTGGATGTGTCGGCATGAGCTTGTCTTCGTCTGCAGAACGCGAGGGAGTTGCGAAGGGAGGTCTGACAGCAGATTGGTACGAGCGGTCCACATAAGACCCCGCAGTGATCTGGAGTAATCCCGCTGTGCTCTCTGAGGACGCGAGCCGCTGGATGAACACACTGAATGAGGTCACGTAAGCCTGATTAACAAACCCAACTTCAGCACTTCTGCTCTTCAGCTGACAGAGGGAGGCTTTATTCCTGATCAAGCACAGCAGTCACGCCGATTACTGATGAATGAGCGAATGCAGACCCACAAAACCCACGCCACCCTCAGCCCCATCCTGCCCACGCTTACCAGAAAGTTTGCAGACTCAACCCTGGGGATGGGATGATTCCACCTTCACCCAGTGCATCTGTACAGAAACCAAAGGGACTCACAATGGAGGAGGCATTCAGAGATTCAACAAGAAGAGGCAACACACACACACAAGTGCTGATCAAAGGTTTTTTATTTATTTTTGTTTGTTTTTGTTTTGTTTTTGGAAAGAGAGAGAGAAAAGTGTTAGTGTTTCTACAGGTGGTTTGTCAAGCCCACTCACCTGTGTGGGGAGATGAGAAGTCATGATGCATGCTTTCTAACACATTGACATCTGTAAAAATCAATGTGCTGTACTTTAACTGTTTAGAGCGTGAGCAGTAATCTGCGACCAATATTTAATAGTATGATGGATTTCTCCTCTTAAACTGTTTCTCGAGTGCTTTTACTGAACATGACGTACAGCATCAGACACTACAGACACCAGAGTGAAGCAGATTAACGTCTGAAATGTCCATCATTGATCCACAGAGGCAGATATGGAAATATGTGAGCTGTTTAATGTGTTGAAGATGCTGTGCAGAACTGACACGTCAGAGGTATATTTATCATCTGTAAATGAAGGAAAATCATGCAAACGTGCTCATCTTTCTGTCAGCAGTGGGCGCGTGAAGGATGCGGCTGAACAGATGGAGAGCATTAGAGGAATAGTGCAATAATTCTCAGAGAAATAAACATTCTGCTGTTCACTGATGACATTAAATGTGCCTTCTGTAGAGTTTTAGATCTGCATATGAGAGTATTTTATTATGTTCTGCTGTTTGTTCAGCTAACTAGCAAAGGTGCCGCTGTCATAAAGCCAGAGAGATAACCGGCATGACTGTAATGTAGACTAGTGGCCGTGCGCGCCGTGTGTGTGTGTGAGAGAGAAAGAGAGAGAGAGAGAGTCAGGGCTGTTGTCATTGAGTGGCTGTTTATCAGTGTTTGAGGAGTTCAGGCCACGTCCACTCATACATCAGTGTTTGAAATGGAGTTTCCCCTCACCTTAATTAAAAAAAGACAAACTGTGATGCATGTTACAGCTCCAGTGAAATTAAAATAAATGAATTGGATGTCAGTTTCAGTAATGTTAGCTAGGAGGATATCTAAAAGCCACTGTGCTTCATTCATTCATTTTCCTTTGGCTTAAGTCTCTATTTTAGAGATCACCACAGCAGAATGAACCACCAACTATTCCAACATGTGTTATACCAGTACCCAGTACAGGGAAACACCCATACACCACACTCATTCACACACACACACACACACACACACACACACACACACTCATACACAGTGACTAATGTAGCTCATCAATTCCCCTATAGTGCATGTGTTTAGACCCGGAGGAAACCCAGGCCAACACTGGGAGAACATGCAAACTCCACACAGAAACACCAACTAACCCAGCCCGAACTCGAACTGTGCTGCAAGTCCACAGTGCGACACCACTGCGCCACCGTGCTGCCCAAAATCAGAGGATATTGCAGGACCTTGACTAATGTCACTAATGTCACCTTAACTAAATCACTAATGGAGACTTTGATCAATCTAAAGCTGCTGAGCAGCCGTCGGTCAGCAAACACACTGTATCTGTGCACTCTCTGAAGACAAGCCTGAAGGTCTTCAACAGCACAAGATAATCACTGTTTACATCAGGACAGATCAGCTGATTGCGGTTTGGAGCTCTAATTATACTGGATTGTTCATTTTTAATGTCTAGTTACTTTTCACACACGCTGAAAATCACATAGCTTATTATATACATGTAGGGTTCTTTGTGCATGCCTTTTCTAGACAATCTAAACACTGAGTCACTGCAGCGGGCTGAGCAAACTAATCTTCTGTTTCCTTTCGACATGAGATCATGAGTTCTGCTTTACCCATTGGTTTTAAGGACAACCTCACCTATTTTTGATGGAAGGGCATCCGCTGTGTAAAACATATGCTGGATGAGTTGGCAGTTCATTCCACTGTGGCGGCCCCTGATTGATAAAGGGACTAAGCCGAAAAGAAAATGAATGAATGTATCATGAAACGACACTAAATGTTTAGCTTGTCTAGAAAAAGCTTCTTGATTAAAGACATTTAGATATGTGGACTAGACACAGGAGAGAGACTGTCAGTACTGAAGGGTTCCAGCAGAGTTGTGCATGTGTAGTGGATGAGGCTCAGTGTCTGCGGTGAACACATGAGGTTATGGGAGCGTCGGGGTCCGACAGAACTCTCGTCCACATCCACAAACCACATCTGAGCCTGCGGAGCCGTGTTCAGCAGACACACACTCCCAATTAACCCAATCCTGTGAGCGCTCTCTGAAGAGACTGTCAGAAGAGAGAGGAAGACCAGCGCCGCTCTTCATCTCTGACAAAACTCATTCTGCCATCGCAAATCACCAGCCTGTGTGTGTGTGTGTGCGCGTGTGTGCGTGTGTGTGTGTGTCTGTGTGTCTGTGTGTGTGTGTGTGTGTGTCTGTGTCTGTGTGTGTCTGTGTGTGTGTGTGTCTGTGTCTGTGTGTGTGTCTGTGTCTGTGTGTGTGTGTGTGTGTGTGTGTGTGTGTGTCTGTGTGTGTGTGTGTCTGTGTCTGTGTGTGTGTGTGTGTCTGTGTCTGTGTGTGTGTGTGTGTGTGTGTGTGTGTGTGTGTGTGTGTGTCTCTGTGTGTCTGTGTGTGTGTGTGTGTGTGTGTGTGTGTGTGTGTGTGTGTGTGTGTGTGTGTGTCTGTGTCTGTGTGTGTGTCTGTGTGTGTGTGTCTGTGTGTGTGTGTGTCTGTGTGTGTGTGTGTGTGTGTGTGTGTGTCTGTGTGTCTGTGTGTGTGTGTGTGTGTGTGTGTGTGTGTGTGTGTGTGTGTGTGTGTGTGCGCGTGTGTGCGTGCGTGCGTGCGTGTGTGTGTGTGTCAGAGAGCAGGGCAGTCACTGGGTTCATTCAGTAGCTGATTCTCCATCCACCTGTGTTCAATGCATTTTAGATTATTGCATTAAGATGTTTGATGGAAACACCAAGATACACAATCATTCTGAAAATGCACAAACAACGTACCGTGCACATACATTTAGAGGATAAAGCATGTGCTTCATCAGTGGCTGCGCTTCAGTGCTGTAGTTTTTGACAGATGCTTACCAGATTTAGGTGTGTGTGAGGGTCTTTGTGTCATTAATGGTGGTTTCCAGCTCTCCAGTGTGTCAGATGTGAGATGTTGTTGTGCTGATTGTAAAAGGCCCCAGTCCTCCGTCAGTCCGTCATCACAGTGCTTCAGTATTCTTCTTCTTCTATTGTTATTCCCTCCAGAACTGTCTCCAGAAGCCCCTGTGTGTGTTCACCTGGTTCATTGTGTTTGGTCTTGGTCTTCTGACTCATTTATTAGAGGAGAACAGACAGCACAGTGGTGCAGCAGACTCCTCTCCTCTCAGATATCTGTGCTGGAGCTGAGGAGCTGATGCTCTGCTGTGCAGCCCTGATGGAGACGCTGCTGCTTTATTCACTCATATGTCGTGTCATGTTCCAGTTTTGCACGTAAACTTATTTCACTTTTGGAGGTAATCACAGCTAGTGTGTGTCCGCAGGCTCCAGCAGTCTGCCGCAGCACAGGACGCTTGCGCTCCAGGTTTCAGCAGCGGTGTGTTTGCACACAGTGGTGTTCTGGCCTCTGTAGACCTGCACGCTTCACACACACCTGAACCAGTCAGTCATTACAGTGGGGTGTTCTCCATCAGCTGTGTGTGATGGGTTTGCAGGAGACGCTGTTCGCTCACGACACACTGAAGACCCTTTAATAATGCTTTAAAGTACACCTATCATGCAAAACCACAACAGAGACGTGTGCAGTGCAGTGCAGTGTTAGTGTAGTGTAGTGTAGTGTTGTGCAGTGTAGTGCAGTGTAGTGTAGTGTAGTGCAGTGCAGTGCAGTGTAGTGCAGTGTAGTGTAGTGTAGTGCAGTGCAGTGCAGTGTAGTGCAGTGCAGTGTAGTGTAGTGTAGTGCAGTGCAGTGCAGTGTAGTGCAGTGCAGTGCAGTGCAGTGCAGTGCAGTGCAGTGTAGTGTAGTGTAGTGCAGTGCAGTGCAGTGCAGTGCTGTGTAGTGCAGTGCAGTGCAGTGCAGTGCAGTGTAGTGTAGTGTTGTGTAGTGTAGTGCAGTGCAGTGCAGTGTAGTGCAGTGCAGTGCACTGCAGTGTAGTGTAGTGCAGTGCAGTGCAGTGTAGTGTAGTGCAGTGCAGTGCAGTGCAGTGCAGTGTAGTGTAGTGTAGTGTAGTGTTGTGCAGTGTAGTGTAGTGTAGTGCAGTGCAGTGCAGTGCAGTGCAGTGCAGTGTAGTGTTGTGTAGTGTAGTGCAGTGCAGTGCAGTGTAGTGTAGTGCAGTGTAGTGTAGTGCAGTGCAGTGTAGTGTAGTGCAGTGTAGTGTAGTGCAGTGTAGTGTTGTGTAGTGTAGTGTAGTGCAGTGTAGTGCAGTGTAGTGCAGTGTAGTGTAGTGTTGTGCAGTGTAGTGTAGTGCAGTGCAGTGTAGTGCAGTGCAGTGTAGTGTAGTGCAGTGTGTACAGTCATTGTACAGTGTGATACATACAACAAGTTATATACACATACATGGGCATCACGGTGTGGGTAGCACGATAGCCTCACAGCAAGAAGGGTTTGAGTCCCGGCTGGGTCAGTTGGTGTTTTTGTGTGGAGTTTGCATGTTCTCCCCGTGTTGGTGTGGGTTCCCTCGGGGTGCTCCGGTTTCCCCCACAGTCCATATTAGGGTAGGGGTTAGCTTGTCAAATGCATGCTTCCTCTTTCATTTCCATTATACTTGTTTAGAGAGCAACACATCATTGCTCTCTTCATTCTCACTCACGGTTCTGCTTGAACACAGTTAATGGCTTGGACTGGGGGCATCTTTCAGACACACATGTGCTCGTGATGTGAGTGTTCTGGACAGCCGCGTCTCCTCTGTCCTCGACTGGTGTGAGGTCTCTGAAATCAGTCAGCAGATCAGGTCTAATGCATGCTGGCAGCTTCATATCCAGACGCTTTACAGTGTGTGTGTGTGTGTGTGTGTGTGTGTGTGTGTGTGTGTGTGTGTGTGTGTGTGTGTGTGTGTGTGTGTGTGTGTGTGTGTGTGTGTGTGACAATCAGTCTCAGCTCTCAGGCTCTTCTGCGGGTCACTTCAGCAGATCTCAGGCATCAGAGAGATCAGCACATTCTCTTTCTGAAACTGCACCTCAGATTGTACATGTGTCCTGCTGAGTTCACTGCGGTAATCACAGGTCAGGAACACAGTAAATGGACAGTGTAATTGAGCAAGGACATCAGAGCTCAGCTGGCGTTCAGAAGAGGGTCACGCTGTGTTTCTCTGCTTTCATGATGGATCATACCAGCCTGACATGAGCAGAACATTCACACAAAGCTCTGTCTGAAGATCCCTCTCTTTACCTGCTCCGCTGTCAGAAATCAATGACTTTCTGCAGAAACTGCAGATCTCTCACACAGCTGAACGTATACAGAGCTGTCTATGAAGGATTTTAATTAGACTGAGCTTCAGAAGTTTAGTGTGTAGTCTCGATGGTGTTGATCAGTACGAGAGACACGGGGGCGAGAGGAGGAGGATACACACGCAATTAGAGAACATTTATTGAACAAACAAAACACCAAAGAACGCAAGGCTTAACTCTGAAAGGGAAACAGAAATGGAGACATCAGGGATACAGGAAAACAATGAAGGACAAGGGCTGAAACAAAGGGGATTTATAAAGGACTAACAGGATAACATGACGGTAAACACCATCAAAACCACTGAGACGAGCGATGAACAGGTAACAGAGAGGAGGCAGACAACACAAGACTCCTGACAGCATCCATAGCTGTGTTTCCATCCAAAGATGAGAATCTCAGCATAAAGCATTAGCAAATAGTGCAGCGTTTACATCTAGCAGCTGATAGAGAACACAATGGCCACCTCCTGATAAACTGGTGCCCATTATCAGACAGAAAGGGGAGTTTTGTCTGGTAGCAGAAGCCACTGTGGGCCGCTTTTCTGTATATTCTATTACTCTTTCTTTTTGGATGCTCATGCTGGAATTTATCCAGTGAAGGTTTTCCATTGTCGTTTTTTTACAATATCTTGATCTTTTTTCGTATCTGATAATGTTTATTGTACTCTACTTTAAACATTTTTATGCGGTAATCCAAAATAAATAAATGAAAACAGATTCAATATTGGCACTTTAAACACCCTCTTTACCAATCACCCGGACTACACGTCCCATAATACACCGCACCCACACATCTGACACAGCTTAAGGCTGTGTTCACACCAGACACGGCATGTGCCAATAAATATCGTTATTTGTATATATAAAATACATATACGGCTACTTATATAATTATATTACGCCTATGGAGAGTCCTCATAAACCACCAATACCAACTGAGCTTCAGCTGAATGAACCAATTAAAGCTTAATTGTCATATTTATTAATAAATTTCCTTATAATAAAACTACAGCGAATAAGAGAAAACACTGAAGAGCATTGAGCAGTAGTAAAAAAAAACTTATGCAGTGTGTGTGTGTGTGTGTGTGTGTGTGTGCATGTGCGTGCGTGCGTGTGCGTGCGTGTGTGTGTGTGTGTGTGTGTGCGTGTGTGTGTGTGTGTGTGTGTGTGTGTGTGTGTGTGTGTGCGCGTGCGTGTGTGCATGTGTGTGCGTGTGCGTGCGTGTGCGTGCGTGTGCGTGTGCGTGCGTGTGTGTGTGTGTGTGTGCGTGTGTGTGTGTGTGTGTGTGTGTGTGTGTGTGTGTGTGCGCGTGCGTGTGTGCATGTGCGCATGTGCGTGCGTGCGTGTGCGTGCGTGCGTGTGCGTGCGTGTGTGTGTGTGTGTGTGCGTGTGTGACTTTAACCCCGCCCACATGGCAGCAAGCATATAAGCCAGTAGAGATGAGCATGTGGGTGTGAGCAGGTGTCAGTGGTGAACGTCAGACAGTTTCTCTCAGTATCGTCTGCTGGATTACTGCTCTGACTCTGCAACTGATCTGATGTTCAGTCTCAGATCACCGTCTCAGAGCTGCTGGGTAATCTGGTCAGCTGATGGGATTGAGTGTGTGCGTCTATTGAGCTCTGTAATTCAGTATGCTGAAGCGGTTGAGGAGGATCATCTGACTGCCGCTGTGTGTTCAATAATAGAGTGCATGTAAAGCACATTCAGTTTCAGAGCTGCTGTACAGCTATAATGCAGAAACCCTGCTGACAGATTACATGTCAGATCAATATGGAGAAGTGTTGCAGCAAGCGCTAGCGTACGAGCCACCGTGCCGCTGCATTTATCAGCTCTTTAAAATCATTTCATTATAGTAAAGCCATTCAATTATCAAAATCACCAATGCTTCACATTCATTAATCACGTGTGCTGAAGTGTATAGAGTACACGTTTAAGTGAACTGTAAGTGTTACTGTAGTAAACTGCCAATGCACAACTTTAGTCTTTTAATACTGGAGCTGACTATACACACTTCTGAACATGTGCAGGACTGCAGACGTTATTATTCCTTTATAGAGGAATAAGCCCTGAGGGATGCACCTGATTTCCCACAGTCCACCACTGAGGGTTTCAGGCTCTGCCGGTGTTTGTCATCTCTGTGGTCTGGATCAGTAACGGCTCTCTGTGTTTCTGTGTGGGACTGAACTGTGAACACAGCGGCTGATCTGGGGCCTGTTCAGTCTTCACTTCTCTTGTTCTCTCAGTGATGTGTCGTGGCCTGTGTGTGTGTGCTGTCCGCTGTATGCCAGCCGTGAGCCACCAAATCCTGCTGCTCACACACACACACACACACACACACACACACACTGCTGACAGAAGAATCCCGCCATCTGCTGCTGCATATGGAGAATTCAGCTGCTCACCTGCACAGACTCTGCAGAACACACCCTACTGTACCTGTGTGCTGCACACCTGAGTGTGTTCTGAGCAGCTGCAGATATCTGCCGGCCAGTTCACAGACTGTCAGCCCTCACTAGTGTTCAAAAATAGAATTAGTGTCCTCAAATCATAGCATGCCCCAGAGTTAGCCGGATGCTCTACTGATCCATGTGTTTGCTAACGGCTAATATTGCATAGTGTGATGAACGTGAATTTAATTAGAACTACAAATGTGGGCAAAAAGTGTAAATAAACTACAAACATGGCTGACGTGTGTGATTGCCCACGTTTGTCTTCGATGTTCTGAGAGACAGGGTTAGGGTGTTATTATATCTGGTTATATTATGTCCAGTGTTATTAAACTGCTCTGCTCTGCTATTGCTCACATTGTTACCGCCAACATTCAAATCCCGCAGAGATCAACAGCGCATCTGGCATGTAGCGTAGGCTATGTTGCCAGATTGAGGTAAAGAATGCATCCAGATTTGAATATTTCATCAATTGTGTGAGCTGAAGAGCTTTAGAAGATCTGGCAACTCAACAAACAGGGATGTCTCATAACTAGCTGGAGCCACAGAAATTAGGGCAGATTTCTGGGAGTAATAGCCAATCTGGAGGGTGTCAGGAGATGGATGTGAAATAAGGAACACTCCTGGGACAAATGTATTAGTTAATTCATGTCTAACCTATTGTGAACTATTTCTAACACATTTTTGCCATTATATTTAATTTCCCACAGTAATGTGAACTTCTATAAGCACGTGTGTTTGACATGAACATCTGAAAGCGCAGTTCTGTAAAGACCCGAGGACATTTCTCTGCATGACAGACTCTGACCGGCAGATTAACCTGTCTGCTGTACTGCAGGAAACTAAACATGACAGACATCTGGGCGATGTGATGAGATGATTGACAGGTGCTGTAACTAAGCAACAGAACAGTCTGTTAATGAGGGAGTATGTCCCAATGCTCACACACTCTTCTGTTACACTCTGAAGTGTGCACTTTCTCTTCACAGTTGTGTGTGGGGATGCAGTCATTTCAGAAATCAACACTTACATCAAACGACATTTAATTAGTGATGTCCAGATCCAATAACGTGTGGAGATCAGGTCCAATCATGCGGTTTCAGACTCAATCAGAATCAGGCGTTACTCCCCAAACAGGACTTTATTTATATATATATATATATATGTATTAGGGGTGTGATGACGAGATACCTACTCCATGAGACTAGATGCGGTTCACGAGAACAAGACGAGATTTGCACATCCTCAATGCTGAAATATATAAATGGAAAAATGTCTAATTCAACTGAAAAAACAGAAAATTGTAAAACTATTCAGGAGCTTTTTCAGTTGATTGTTCTGACTGTTACTTCTGTCCTAATGAATTATATGCAGCACATGCAAACACTGCTCAACATTTACTATAAACTCTGCTGACCGGCTTCACCCCTGCACAATTTCACATGATACTGTAAATCAAACTTCATTGACGCGGTGGCGCAGTAGGTAACACTGTGGCCTCACAGCAAGAAGGTCTCTGGTTTGAGTCTCGGCTGGGTCAGTTGGTGTTTCTGTGTGGAGTTTGCATGTTCTCCCCGTTTGGCGTGGGTTTCCTCCGGGTGCTCCGGTTTCCCCCACAGTCCAAACACATGCGTGTATGGGTGTTTCCCTTGTGTGTATGTTTCCCTTGTGTGTGTGCATGGGTGTTGCCCCTGATTAATAAGCAACTAAGCTGAAGGAGAATGACTGACTGTTGTAAACATGACTTCAGAAGTGTCCAGAAAACACTGGCAGAACAGAATAGAGTACATCATGAGGTCATGTCTGTGTGTGTCCAGTAAGTCTATGTATAGTGTGTGTGTGTGTGTGTGTGTGTGTGTGTGTGTGTGTGTGTGTGTGTGTGTGTGTGTGTGTGTGTGTGTGTGAGACATGTGCGCTGGTCTGTAGTGGTCTTACTCATGACGTTTGACACACTCTGCCCTCTCGTCTGCAGGCCTTACACTCAGCACATGCTGTTATTCAGACACTCGCTCACCAAGATGAATCAGCTGTGCAGATCTTATCTGCGCTCAATGTGTGTGTGTGTGTGTGTGTGTGTGTGTGTGTGTGTGTGTGTGTGTGTGTGTGTGTGTGTGTGTGTGTGTGTGTGTGTGTGTGTGTGTGTGTGTGTGTGTGGGCCGCTCCTGTCTGTTCTGCTTTCCTGCACGCCTGATTTCCCGCTAGGTTGTTTGTTGGTTTGTAAGCGTTATATTTGACCCTGTTGACTGTAACTCTCGCACCCTGATGGCTCATATATATCCGGGCCTGCTGTTTGCTGGTTCCTCTATTTGACAAAAGATCCGGAAGTGGAGGATTTTCCAGTGGTCTTCCAGGGTTATTCCAGGAAATTGCAGTAGTGGTGTGCGAGCCTGGGTGTGTGTGTGTGTGTGTGTGTGTGTGTGTGTGTGTGTGTGTGTGTGTGTGTGTGTCTGACCTTAATCTGCTCCACTTGTGCTGGCAGCGCTTCATCTGCATGCAGTGTGTGTGTGTGTGTGTGTGTGTGTGTGTGTTTATAGATATTTCCCTCTGCAGCCAATCACAGGCCTCGAAGCATACAGATAGTGTGATCTTGCAGTGTGTGAGCCAGACGGCGACTCTTCCTACACTGAAAACAGGATTCAGTAGATTGATAAGTGTAGTGTAGTAATGATCAACTTCATTTGTTTGTTTAAATTGAGCCCATATAGAGTGTTTTACCACTGACCCTAAAACACGTAATGAATGTAGTGAGTCCTGTTTTCAGTGTGTAGTCATGCGGTGTGAACGCAGTCTGAGGAGTGTGAAGATCAGGTGCTGTGAACTGCATCACACAGGTGACTGCGCTTCCCTCACACACTCTGGCAGAACATCACACCTCATTAATCTGACGTTTATTCATCTTTGATTAAACACACACACACACACACACACACACACACACACACACACACACACACACACACACACACACACACACACACACACACACACACACACACTGATATTATTTAGCAGATTCCTTTATAAGCAATTTCACACATGGCATGTGCCTGATGGTTAGAGAGATAGACTTGTGACCCAAAGGTTGCAGGTTCGAGTCCTGGCACAGGCAGGAGTTCTACAGCTGGAGTGTGTTTTCCTCTTCCTCTGGAGTTTCTCAGTCTACCTCAGGCGGACAGCTTCATTAGTTTGATACTAAACTGTGTGTTTCTAGCTGGAGATACTCTGAGGGCTGTCAGATTCAGCATCACTCACACTTCTCAAACGATCCGGGAAACAGGCCTGGGCGCGGTACGGATGGCATAGTGTGAGTACACCCTTTGTCTGAAGCGCCGCAGTGTTACAGACGCGGCCTCGTCCTCATCCTGTGCTCTTCTCTGGTTATCATGGCCGAAGTGTAAGGTGACGTGAGAGACTCCAGCAGACGCTCAGATGTTGGAGATCCCCCACGCTGTGACTGTGACACACTGACGTCCAGTAATTACAGCACATGCATTATTCATGAGCGCTCATTAAACATGCATGGAGAAGAGGCATTAGCCTGTAGAGTGAAGCGGTGATCAGACAGAGCAGAGCTCTGCAGAGACGTGCTGTATGTGTGTGTGTGTGTGTGTGTGTGTGTGTGTGTGTGTGTGTGTGTGTGAGCCGATGGAGCTCAACAGGTGTCCTTGGGACAGAGCGGCCCGGCAAATGACACACCTCTTCTCCCACTCGCCCGTCATGTATCCAGCTGCAAACGCCCCTGCTGGACAGTTGCTTTCCCTGAACCCAGACTTCTCGTCGAGAAGATGCTGTCAAATGTGCTCAAAAACCAGTTGATCAAATCCACAATTGCTTAATTGTTTGGAGAGCAGGGGAAGGAGAGCCTTAGAGATAGAATAAGAGGAGACAAGAGGAGGCAGCAGGAGAGATAGGGCAGTGTAGCAGAGGCCAGCTACTGAAGTGCTGTGCAGGTAAACCTCACTCCTCTTACCTGTGAAAGGGCTCAAGTGACAGACGCTGGAGGCTGTGGTCTTTAGCCTCATTGTTAGAGCAACTGACTCCCATTTGAAGGGTTGTTGGTTCGATCCCAGATCAGTATTGTAGGTCAGGCTGGGTTTCAAGAGCATTTTCTAGACCAGCACAACCTGTTGTCTTGTGTTCAGAAATAATAAGTCAAAATCAGATCATAATGGTCAAGATGGGGTCTGTAGTTTAGATGAATGACAGGGAACTCTCTCTCCAGCAGCCTGCGAGGGCAACACCCGCCGCTAGCCATGCTAACAGTATAATGCTGCTACACAGAGTCTGTTTGCTGCCCTGGGCAAGGTTGCAGCCGCTGGTCTCTCACAGACTCTATCATCTACACAGCTCTTTTATTGTCTACCTGAGAGATGCGCACTCTTGGCTGGAGGGCTGGGAGTCTTCTGGGAATTCATGAACCGATTCCAGAATGATTCTTCACCACATTTACTCCAGCTGCTGCTTCTGCTGTACATGTACACCTTCACACAACTCTGAGGAACACAGCGCTCTTACTCCAGGCAGAGCAGCACAGGCTTTATGAGAAGATGCTGAGAGACAGTAAGTGCTGTTTAACAGAGAGAAGAGTTTCACCTGTTTTAAACAATCTTTGTAAAAACTCTCTTTGTTTTGTTTTTGCATTTAAAAGGCGTAATCGGGATGATTAGGCAAGCTTTGGACAACAGCGGTTTGTTCTGTAGACAAAAGTAAATAATTTATTAGGCGGATAATAATATTGACCTTAAAAATAACTAAAACAAGAGTTTAAGACCGCTTTATTCCAGCCACACAACCGAGCGCTGTGGCGTGTGTATGACTCCAGGAGAATGTGTGTCGCAGCAGACGAGTTCCTCAGACAGCAGACGAGTCCTCGTGTTTGCTTCTGTGGGTTTTTGGAGTGGCTTGTTCGCTTGGGATGTTTTTGTGGAATATATATGATGGAGAGTTGTGTTCACTTCATTATTTTGTACTGAGGTATGGATGGCATTTCTGCAATATTTATGACCTCCATATTGATATCGTCTTTCTTCTTCCGTCTTCTGAGACTAATTTTAAAGACTAATATCTCCTCCTAAACCGTTCAAGCTACATCCCTCAAACCTTCATCAGACCTTCAAACTGCTCTGACTCGGGCTGCTTTATCTTTTCCAACCGATCCGACTTTCGGTTTTCTGAGAACTGGAATTTAATGATGAATTTTCAGCTTCATTACTGCAGCCCTCAGTCACATGATCCTTCAGAGATCACTCTAATATTCATTATTATTGTTATTAATGCTAATAGTACTGAAAGCAATAATGACTGGAGTAATCATTTATTACAAAATAGATACGTATTATAATAAGTAATATGTAAATAATAAGTAATAAATAAATGTTTAATAAATAAATATTGAACAATTTTACATTTTTTACAGATAATAAACGCCCCCTTAATGAACAATAACTTTATTGAAAAAAAATTTAAAAACATGAAAAAAAACAAAGTTTTGACCGGTAGTGTATATATATATATATATATATTATTAATTATCTATTAACTATAACTAGGGTAATTAGGCAAGTCATTGAACAACAGTGGTTTGTTCTGTAGGCAATTGAAAATTAAACATTTCTGAAGGATCCAATTGATATTATCTTTATATTGATAAAAAAATACTTCAAACAAACATAAATAAATAAATAAATAAATAAATAAATAAATAAATAAACTTTTTCCAGTAAAAATATGAATGTGAGGATCCAAACGCAGGGTTATATTAACAGAATGGTCAGACCACCAATGATCAACACAGGAGCAAACAGATGTATGAGGGCAATCCAGAGGCATAATCAAAACAACAGGCAGATGGGCACAAGGCAGGCAGCAGACAACCTAAAACAAACAAACAAGGCGAGAGTCAAAAACACGGCAAAACAAGACAAAGGTAACGCGGCGTAATGTCACTAAACAGACAACAAGACTCAGCCATCAGTGTCTCAAAGTGAGCCATGTGTGTGTGTGTGTGTGTGTGTGTGTGTGTGTGTGTGTGTGTGTGTGTGTGTGTGTGTGTGTGTATGTGTAATCAGCATCAGTCAGTTGTGTGTGTGTGTGTGTGTGTGTGTGTGTGGTGCATGACTGGGTTTTGAAGTCCATTATGAGGCAGGATTGTAGTTTATGTGAGTGTGAATGTTTTCCAGCACTTTCTGGTGGTAGGATCGCTGGTGATCGTGACAGATATATATATATATACTTTATTTCATGGTTCTCATTATTTCTGGTTGATTTTAATGTCCTGTCTGTGCTCTTGTCTTGATGTGTGTGTAGACACGGGCCAGCGTGAGATTCTGACGGCAGGATAACTTTAGATAAGAGATATCACAGTATTGTGCTGACTGATATATTCTGTTTAAATATCTGGGTACAACAAAATAACATTTTTATCCCCGTTGAACACTATATTTTATTTTAGGAAGTATTCTAGAGCAGTGAACATGTCAGGCTGAATAATTCAGATGACATTTGAGGCTTGAAAACTGATTTCCATTTTTGACACAGATGAGTTTGAGATTTGAAGTTCACAACAAGTGCACTCGCTCAATAAAGTTAAGTGCTGAACTCTTCACACGAGCGGATTGAGCTGAGGGAACGTGCAGTGTGTGTGTGTGTGTGTGTGTGTGTGTGTGTGTGTGTGTGTGTGTGTGTGTGTGTGTGTGTGTGTGTGTGTAGCTCAGAGCAGGGATTTATGATCCAGGCTGCGGACACACACACACACACACACACACACACATCTCCTCTAATCAGCATTATGGTGAGCTGGCAGCCTGCGAGTCATTTAGATTTTTCATTACACTGGCTGAGATTAGCGGACGCTCGCCTGAAATCCCGAACGCAGCTGCTTCTAGCCTCATCTTCCCAAAACTCACACCAGCACAAACCAAGCGGCCCGTTCAGCAGAGCTCAGATGTCCAGGCAGATTGTGCTGAAGCTTCACCGTGTCCGGCAGTATAAACAGCACAGAGTGTGCCTTTAAGGGTCCGTTCACACAGAAATGGAGATGTGTGTGGGCTCATGCTAATCTGAGAGCTCCAGAGACGCTCAGAGAGCAGAAGAAACCCCCTCAAATGCTCTGTGTGTGTGTGTGTGTGTGTGTGTGTGTGTGTGTGTGTGTGTGTGTGTGTGTGTGTGTGTGTGTGTGTGTGTGTGCAGTGTTCAGCTGTGATGTCAACACTTTTACATGCAAAAACAGTTGTGTTCAGCAGGATGAGGAGATCTCAGGCTAACAATATCAGCTCTGGAGGATCTTCATGCGTGTGTGATGATGAACGAAGCTCTCGGGGATTGACAGCCCATGAGGGAGAGTGATTAATGACAGCATCTGCATAATGAACAGCAGTCAATCCACACACATGACACTGACGCCCGCTGAAGCTGTGTGTGTGTGTGTGTGTGTGTGTGTGTGTGTGTGTGTGTGTGTGTGTGTGTGTGTGTGTGTGTGTTCCGCTGATGCTGATGTTTCTCCTGTCTCTCCACAGGTGTGTGTCGCCACCTTCAGCCTCTGGTGGGCGGAGCCTGACGCTTGATTGACAGGCCTGTCCAGGTGAGGAACCTATGGCAGAGCAGCAGCGTGATACAGGTGAGAACGCTTCAGCAGATCAGGTGAGCTGTTAAACAGATCCTGCTGTGCCCCTCTCTGCACGATGAGTCTGTGGAGATTCAGCTTCAGCTCATCAGGTCATACCAAAACACCACTATTAGGATCAAAACCTGAAAGAGAGAGAGAGAGATAGAAAACATTATCTGTGTGCTATTCTTAGCTCAAACACACACACACACACACACACACACACGAGAGAGAGAGGGAGAGAGAGAGAGAGAGAGAGAGCATTGACGCATTTACAGCTTGTAGAAATGGGTAGAGTTCTTCATCTAACAAGCGTTCATTCCTCTCCCTCTCTCTCTCTCTCTCTCTCTCTGTCTCTCTCTCTCTCTCTGTCTCTCTCTCTCTCTCTCTCTCTCTCTCTCTCTCTCTGCTTCCTCCTGTATTAAAGCAGAGGTGTGTTTGTGTTGTGATGATTGCTGTGATTCTCCATCTCTCTCCTGTGCTCTGCAGTCGCTGCATATAGACATCACATGCAGAGCTGATAACAGTGTTTATATCTGCAAATCAGGAAAACAAGTGGACAAAACTGAACACAAATCACGTAATAACGTATAACAGTAAGCTGACATTAATCTCTCTCAGTCATAAACATGACAGTGGACATCAGATTAAACACACACACACACACACACACACGTGTTGGTGTGGGTTTCCTCCGGGTGCTCCGGTTTCCCCCACAGGCCAAACACATGCACTATAGGGGAACTGATCAACTACACTGGCCGTAGTGTGTGAGTGTGAATGCAAGAGTGTATGGGTGTTTTCCAGAACTGGGTTGCAGCTGGAAGGACATCCGCTGTGTAAAACATATGCTGGCATAGTTGGCAGTTCATTCTGCTGTGGTGACCCCTGATTAATAAAGGGACTAAACTGAAAAGAAAATGAACACATGAACAATAGTAACACTAATGTTGGTACTAAAAGACAAAACTGGAACTGATCTAACAAAAACCTGAAGATCACTCCAGAAAGTACCACATGGCCTCAATGAACCCAAATCAACATACTGGGGAAAACTATGACATTTTAATAAACGTAGGAAAAATCAACACAAACGTAAAACACAGGCAAAAAATAGAAAGTTTAGTTTAAATTTTGTACATTTTATATATAAAAATAAATTAGTCTCTCTCCAATAAATTAGTTTAACACCAACTAAAAAAACTACTTTTAGGTGTGACGTGATTGAGTTGTTCCAACATGATTTGATCAAACAAAAGTTTAAGTACGTCAGTATTTTTATTTAACCTAAACTCAAAGGTCTGATAATATCACGTGTCTTTCATGTGTGGTACAGCTCCAAGTCCGTTAGTTTTATTTAAAGTTACGCTAAATAAAGTAAAAGAGAGTATTTCCTTACATGTGCTTTTGCCTTACACTGTTATTGCTCACTGAGGCACAGGAGGTCAACATGACGTCAGATTGACGTTGTACTCCAACATATCCTAATGTCATGGGGACGTTGGATTTTGTTTGGAAATGAAAATTGTGTTGACATCAGAACTCAGTGTCAGGCTGACGTCAATGTTCAACGTCCAACATAAAATCAACCAAATATCAACGTCTAATGATGTTACACCTTGACATTGTGTGGATGTTACCACTATGACGTCTATCAGATGCTGGATTTTGGTCACTTTCCAACACAACCTAAATGTCACCTGACGTCATGACCTAAAGCTGACCTAATATTAATGTCTGGTGATGTGTGCCGGCTGGGTGCAGTTTTGCTAATTAAGCTGCTAACACCCAAAGCACTCTTGCTTCTGCAAGGTGGTGATCTCAAAACTCAAAGCATTACATGAAACTCTTCTCAATCTTCAAACTAAAGTGAAGATTAAACTCTAACACGTCTTTCTTTTAACTTCAGACACCTAAGATTACTGTTACTGTCAACATTTCCATCTCTTACATCAATGCCAAGCAAAGCATGCTGGGAACTACAAATCCCCTAAGCATAGTTGGACACAAACATTAACTCAGCGGTGGACAAATTTCCACCGTCTCAGTTGTGTTGTCTCAGCTCAGTTTGAGCAGCAGCAGTAATCGTGTGTATTAAAGCTAAAGCTGTTCTCTGACCATCTCTCCTTGTAGTGGACATCACTGTTCAATCAGACTCTCTTGTTTTAATGCAGCACAGTATATCACCTATATTCACTGGATAAATGTGACTGTTCAGAGTCTGTGTTCTCGCTCATGCTGAGCTCTGCCTGCCTAAGCTGAGGATGTGCTTTATAACACACTCCTGTTCCTCCCAGCGGTGTGTGTTATTCCCAGATTATCTGCCGGATAGATCTCCAGGTCTGCCTGCTGGACGGGCTCCAGTGTTTTAATCTCTCTGCGGGACAGTAAGTGATGATAGATTATGAAGACACGGCTGATCCCTCATTGACCGTGGCTCGACCTCTGAGTAATGGAGCGGTCCGGAAACCCCCCGGGCGTCTCAAATTCAGCTTCAGTCTCGCAGGGCAGATCTTCAGCCTCTGAGACACCGCTGGATGACCCACTGGCCGATAAAGATTCCTCTCTGAAGTGAAATTACCAATGGACTCTGCTTTAGAAGAGGAGGGTCCGGCGTGGCGTCTCGAGAGGGAGATTTAAGTGGATTAAGATCTGTCCTGACCTCTGTGTCTCCATAAAGACCGGTTCTGTAAACGCCTGATCGTCCTGCTTCTGTCTCTTCAGGATGATTTTGGAGTAATATATGCATAAAAAAGGGCAGCACAGTGGCTCAGTGATTAGCACTGTCGCCTCACAGCAAGAAGGTCTCAGGTTTGAGTCTCGGCTGGGTCAGTTGGTGTTTCTGTGTGGAGTTTGCATGTTCTCCCCGTGTTGGTGTGGGTTTCCTCCGGGTGCTCCGGTTTCCCCCACAGTCCAAACACATGCACTATAGGGGAACTGATCAACTACACTGGCCGTAGTGTGTATGTGAGAGTGTATGGGTGTTTCTCAGTGCTGGGTTGCAGTGACCCCTGATGAATAAATGGACAAAGCCAAAGGAAAATGAATGAATGAATGAATATACCTAAATAATATTGTTATTGCACTAATAGTGTGTGTGATATGAGTTTATTTTAAATAAGTGCAATGTCTTCGGTTAGTTTGATGTGCTGAGTGTTCGTGTGCTGCATGCTCAGGCTGTTTATGCAAATCTGAGCCCCGCCCCCTTCTTCTCACTGGATTTTCAGTTGATGCGCTTGAGCTCAGCCACTGTTACTGGTAGAGCTGAGATAAAGCAAAAGACTATTGGCTGTTTTTAACAGGGGGAGGAGCTACTCTATGCCCCGCCCTCTCCTCATGTTTCAGCTGAGATTATGTCAAACAGTGAATAAAACTGCACATTTCAGAGCACTTCTCTAGAGCTTTACAGTCTGAATGTGTGCAGCTTGATTGTGTTTTTATTTAATCTGAAACCTCTCCTGTGTGTTCTGCTGCTGAAGTAGTGTTTTGCATGTTAGTTATGCGGTGAGTAACATCATTATGGCAGCGTTATTGATACGGCATGTTTGCCCTGTATGGAGCAGAGAGCAGGTCTTTGAGATGAGGGCCGGCTGGGCTTGTTTGGTCAGTGTTGTATGCTCATGGTGATCATCAGTGTTTCAGTGAGATGAACAGACTGTTGGCCAGACTCGTGCTGCTGTTCCTGAGAAGATGAAGATGTGCAGCTCAGCACACAGAAAGCTGCTATTATTAGAGGGAAAGTGAGGCCACCGAGAGTTTTTCACCATTCAGCAACAGCTCTGAGCATCACATGATAATGGAGCATCCGTGTGTGTGAGAGAGAGAGTTTGTGAGTGTGTGTGTGTGTGTGAGTGTGTGTGTGTGTGTGTGTGTGTGTGTGTGTGTGTGTGTGTGTGTGTGTGTGTGTGTGTGTGTGTGTGTGTGTGTGTGTGTGTGTGTGTGTGTGTGTGTGTGTGTGTGTGTGAGTGTGAGAGAGAGAGTCTATTCATAGCTGATGAAGACTCCAGCTCTGCTTGCATCTCTGCTCAGCTCAGCTTCCTCTGGATCTTGACAGGCCTGTTCTCTGGTGTGTGTGTGTGTGTGTGTGTGTGTGTGTGTGTGTGTGTGTGTGTGTGTGTGTGTGTGTGTGTGTGTGTGTGTGTGTGTGTGTGTGTGTGTGTGTGTGTGTGTGTGTGTGTGTGCTCATTCTGAGTCTCTAGTGAAACTCTTTAGATCTGCAGCTCGTTTATAGGGTGTGTAATGTGCTCATTCAGAGATGGAGAGTGCTGTATTTCAGGTGTGTTGTATATTTACACGACTGCATGTTCAAAACATTCCTGCAGAGATGAATATTCTCCACATCTGCAGCAGCAGCTCTTTCCCTTCGCCTGAAACTGCTGCTCTGATTGGTCAATTGACTAGAAAAAGTCTGCTCTGATTGGTCAACTAGCTCCAGTCTGCTCTGATTGGTCAGGTGTCTTCACTCTGCTCTGATTAGTCAGGTGTCTTTACTCTGCTCTGATTGGTCAGATGTCTTCACTCTGCTCTGATTGGTCAGGTGTCAAATCAGCTTCACACAGAACAGGCATGTCCAAACTCGGTCCTGGAGGGCCGGTGTCCTGCAAAGTTTGGTTCCATCCCCAATCAGACACACCTGGGCTAGCTGATCAAGCTCTTACTGGGATTTCTAGAAACATCCTTGCAGACGTGTTGAGCAAGTAGGAGCTAAAATCTGCAGGACACCGACCGTCCAGCACCGAGTTTGGACACTCCTGAGATAGAATATTCTAGTGAACTGAATCAGTGTGAGTCCCGTGTTCAGAGTTTAGCTCAGTTCAGTGTGGTTTCATATACAGGGCCGCCGAGTGAACAGAGTTTCCTAGAAAGAGACTTTGGCTTGACTCAGTGTTGGCCAGAGACACACACACCTCCACTAAGCTGACCTGCTGAGCCGCTTTTCAGGTGTTCAGACAATATGGCTACTGCCAAAACCTGCCATAATTCTTCAGGGAAGAGAAACCAGTTCTCTATAGAGGAGCTATCAGTCCTTTAGGGTGGAGCTTTTAGTCATTTAGGGAGGATCATCCTTCAGTCATTGGATGATCTTCCTTCATTTTGTTAGCCACGATCCAAAAGGATGGGATCCTGCACCACCCTACTTTATTTCTCAGTTTAGGACCGTTTGGATTGGATCTACATCATGATATGTGAAAACGGACAACCATCTCGCGGCAACTTTAAAATAGGCAAGACGAGCGCGTCTCTTTTCTCTGACGTCCTCTCTCAGGTGGATTTCTGGTCTGTCACAGACGCTCATGAATGTTAATGGCTGTTTGCGTTGGCTGAAATCTGATGCGCTGATGAACGTTGCTGTCGCCCACCGCCACAGCAGGCAGATGGTGCAGTCCTGTAATGCTGATGGTGACAGGAGGAACAGGAGAAAGTCCGTCTCCAACTCTCCTGATCTGAAGACGTGCTCAGTGTGTTTTAGCTGCTCTCCTTCTTCACAGGACTCTTCAGATTGCTCATCTTTATTTACACCCTGTTTACACCCTATTACTACATGCATCCACAATGGCGGTGGTCTTCATGAACACAGCTGTCCTTCTAATCATACATCAGCGTTCCTGCATGATTCTGTCTCGGTGTGTGTGTGTGTGAGAGATCTGCAGGTGATGTTGAGGTGTCGAGTGTGATTAGCACGATCTGAGTTTGATCAGCGTTGGGCTGCTTTTCCTGGTGTTTGTACTGCAGATTGAGTTATTGTGTGGTAAATATTCAGACGTCATTGTGCCGCTGCTGTCTCTGACACATTACGCAGGGATTATGGGTGTGTTTCCTGTGAGATCCCAGTAAAGCTGCTCAGTGGAGAATGACGTGTCTCGGTGAATTCAGTGCTGTGTGTCAGTTCAGACGCTCTGCTGGCGGTAATGCGCTTCTCTAAACGCTGTTTTCTACACCGCTGGAGCGAATAAACCCGGGATAGTGAAGGGTTCACAGGTGAACGGCTGAATCACTGAAGGAATATGTGCAAGAGAGAGGAAGAAAGACACAATTCAGCTGTTACTGCTTTCCTGTAAAGTCAAAAAGCAGCATGAGGAAATCGGTTTGTTTGGATTCTGAATGACGGATTGTGATTAGCAAATATTGACCGCCGGCCTCAGATTCATTAATTTTGTGCAGGCATTGTGTAATTAAGACAGAAGGGCACGCTGCTGCTCATAATGGACTTTGCATTCATCCGTTGTACGTCAATATCAGTGTATTCTGCCATGAGCTCAGCATACAGATGAAGCAGATGAGCTTGTGTGTGTGTGAATGTGCCGCTCACACACACACACACACACACACACACACGCATGTGGAGATGATCAGAGCACATATGTATCTGTATCCTCAATCGGCTGACCGTGTGCTGTCATCTATCTCTGTTCGCCAGGTGTTGATGTGGACTGAAGCCCAGCAGGTGCACAGCAGATCAGTGTCTCGCTCCAGGGACGCATTAACCAACAATCAAACACGCTTTACTGAGTCACGCTAACCGGATTAACCGCTGCTTCTTTGGCTGCTTATTAAATGCTTTGATATGCATCACTAATCAAACTGTTTTGTTAACATTTAATCAACAGAGCAGTCGCATCATCCTTATTGCTATAGCACTTTTACAGTGTAGATTGTGTCGAAGCAGCTTAACATGAGTGAAGAAAGGAGAATAAACATGGATGATTTCAGACTGTGGGACATTCCAGCAAGGCAGGCAGGCAGGACAGTGGTGTAGAAGTGCTGGTGTAGATCTAGTTTATAACGGATTCAGTTTAGTTTAATGTAAATGTCACATGTTGAAAGATCCACAGGTGCACAGCTCCACCAGTCCACACCAATGACAGGAGCAGATATAATCCTGTTGATTCTGTTGTGTTGTATCTGGTGAGGAAAATTTGTAGTGACGGTAAAATGAAGCTTTCTGTACCAGTGAACCCTTCGCCTCAATTGTATCCAAAAAAGGCGAAGCAGTGGTGCGGTAGATAGTGCTGTCGCCTCACAGCAAGAAGGTCGCTGGTTCGAACCTCGGCTCAGTTGGCGTTTCTGTGTGGAGTTTGCTTGTTCTCCCTGCGTTCACGTGGGTTTCCTCCGGGTTCACAGACATGTGGTTGAGGTGAATTGGGTAGCCTAAATTGTCCGTAGTGTATTAGTTTGTGTGTGTGGGTGTTTACCAGAGATGGGTTGCAGCTGGAAGGGCATTCGCTGCGCAAAAACATGATGGATAAGTTGGCGGTTCATTCCACTGTGGCAACCCCAGATTAATAAAGGGACTAAGCTGAAAAGAAAATGAATAAATGATGAATGTATCAGAAAAAGGTTTATTACTTAAAGATTTCCAAATCAGAACTCAATGAGGACCCCTGCTGGTGAAAGTGTGGGAAAAATGTCAAATGTTTACAACTGACCAACTCATTCATGTAGTAACACAAATGACCAAATTACTGTCGTATTTTACAGATAAGGTGTGTTACATTACACCACAGATGACTGTAGTAAAATCAAAGGTATTCAAAAGTATTTATGTTTATTGTATTCCAACTGGTCCTCTGGACACCCACTCATTCAAAGTGTGGATCAAACTGGCGATTCCTGCATGGGAGGCAAATGCTCTGAGGAGGAGGCTGGGGGAGTGAGACTTATGGGTCACACACTATACTACAATATGCAGTGGCCTTTTTGAAATAGATGAAAATAATACACTTTAGTGTGATTCAAAAGCTTTTTACTATAAATTACTATTGTATTTTCATTGAAAACTTTATTAAGGGAACTAGGCATTCAAAAGTGCCTTGCTTTTTGGGGTTTTGGATTTGTTTGCTGAATAAAACACAAGTAGTAAAAATGAATAATTCTCGTTCTCGAGTGTGGAGGGCCCATGAGGATGTGTTCTGACTCCATTACTGGACTCACACTGTAAATCAGTGCAATGTTTTTCAGCATCTGTGATTGTGTTAATAAAGGCCATCATGAGTCTACAGGAGGGAGCCGTCTAGACTGTTTTAATGGAGTTCCTAATCTTGTGCTCAGTGCCCTAAAACAAAGAAAAGGACTAATGCTGTTTGTCATTAGTTATTAATGGTCAGGACACTGAGAATGTGCAGTGCTTTTAGTTTCTCAGGTCCACCATTTCTGCATTGTTGAAGTGGAACAACAACCTAAGAGGCGTTGTTTAATAAAAACATGAAGGGCCAGGAGACCGCTTAAAATAGTTTGCAGTGTCTAAAGCTGGGATGTTCAGTTTAGAAAGAGTTGGCAAAATTAGACGAGATTTGGTAGCTCCACAGGTGAGCAGAGAAGTCAGATTAAAAGGATTAGCTGTGGTCCTCCCATTATTGATGATTCTTCTGCCTCAAATTTCCAGAAGAAAGGTTGAACAATCTTGAAAAAACCTTTGCATCCGGCTGGACACCTCCGTCCATGTTTATATTGAGACAGACACCTCAGAGAGGTTAAAGTGAGACTACACTGGAGCCTTTCCACTGCACAGTACAGTCCTGTTTGCCTCACTTTTCTTGTGGTTCTCCATTGTGCCGGTACCTGATACATCCTTCAGTACCACCTCAGACTCCCAGTGAAAACAGTGCAGATGCTGGCTGAGAGAGAACTGTCAGTGGATTTGCTACAGGAGACACCAAACCCACTAGATTTACACATGAGACAGTAAGCAGTATGGCGCTCAGTATTCAAGATGTAGATGATCCTCTCGTTGTGAATGGTCTGTCCGAGTGTGTGTAATCTGCCCAGGTGAGGAGGAGTGTGAGAGGAGAGGAGAAAAGACTCTTTTAGAGACACTGAACTGTAGTCCACACATCTCCAAAAGTCTCCTTTAATTCTTTAATTTGTGTCTTTACGTCAGATTGTTGAGTTCAGTTCAATAGGAATGGATGAGCTTGACTGAAGAGCAGCTCTACTCACCTCAACTAAACTGGTGATGGAAATGGAGAACACACCTTGTGTGAAGCCAGGCTCAGTCAGAGGACCAGTTCTGCTCTGGATAAAGCAGTGGAGAGGCATGGATGGAGGACGACTGGTTTATCAGAGGTCTTGAGCATGAATTATAATAATAAAAATAACCGTAATCAAAATACTTTTATTCATCTTTAGTTCTGTTGCAATAATTGGCAGCTGTGCTAATGGCGGCCTGTTTTCTCATCCTGCCTGCTCTTTAATCTTCTCTCTCTTGCTTTCTGTTGTGCAGTTTGCACCACTGACTGCAATTAGGAGCCGCTCATTAGCTGAAGTGTCCTCTATTTCTCAGAGTCTAATCAGGGAAAATCCTCCTCCAGTGTCTCTGTCTCTCTTTGTCATGGTGTGAAGGTGATGGGGTGCCTGCACTCAGACAAATGTCTCACCTCTCGCCAAGCACGGTAATGAACTTGTCACTGAACAAAATGTGGGATATTAGCCTTACACTGGCCCGGCGGAGGCAGGCGGCAAACACAGAGTGAGAAACAGTCTTGGAGGATGAAATCATGTTTTTAAAGATGTAAATATTTATTCTCATGCTGTGTCTGCCACACCCAGAGCTTCAGCATTACACTGCACGTGTGCTCGTCTCGCTGCGGCACTGAGGATGCAGCTCTGGCGCTTAGCCGGTTATTGCAGAGCATCACATGCAACTCAGCAGAAAACACTCTGTTCTTTAATAAAGCAGCACACACAGAAGTGCAGCACACACACACACACACACACACACACACACACACACACACACACACACACACACACACCTACTCAATCAGCATCACTTCTGTGTTCAGGGTTACAGTTAATTATCATTCGTGTAAATCAGATTTGGTTTGTAATGGCTCTCAATCGCTCACTTCTGACAACCCATTTATCCTTTATAGTATATTCAGTGTGCTTCTCCAGAAATCACTTTACTTTAGTTCTGGAAATGCTATAATAATAACTATAAACTTTATTTTTAATAACGCCCTAAAAGTAGCATCTCAAGGCACTTTACAGACATAAAATGTGCAGCACTAACAGACACAAGGGTAAATGCAAATAAAAATTATTAAAAACACAAAATAATAATAATAATAAAAATAAATCTGAAAATAATCATATAAAAGTCAAATAAAAGCTACCAGGTGGCGCAGTGGGTGGCACATTCCCCACACAGCTAGAAGGTCGCTGGTTCAAGCCTTGGCTGGGTCAGTTGGTGTTTCTGTGTGGAGTTTGCATGTTCTCCCCGTGTTGGCGTGGGTTTCCTCCAGGTGCTTTGGTTTCCCCCACAGTAGAAACACATGTGGTACAGGTGAATTGGGTATGCTAAAATTGACCGCAGTGTATGAGTGTGTGTGTATGGATGTTGCCCAGTGATGGGTTGGGGCTGGAAGGGCATCCACTGTGTTAAACATATGCTAGGTAAGTTGGCGGTTCATTCCGTTGTGGCGACCCCAGATTAATTAATTCATTTTCTTTTCGACATTAAGCCAAAAAGAAAATGAATGAATGAATGAATGAATAAAGCTACCCTAAAACAGTTCTGCAAGCTGAAAGCTCCATATTAACCTTCTGCTGAAGGCAAAGATCTGCAGACACAAGATGCGTGTCCTAGGCCTTACTGTCCCTCATCTGATCTGTTTCTTGACAGCAGCACAACCATTCTGCAAGCTTGAAACACACATGCAGAAGTACTTAAGCTGCTTGATTATAGTTACAAACTGAATGTTCAGAAATCTAGAAAGATAAGCCTCATACCAACCTGACACCTGATGCAACAGCAGCATGCTCTCTCTGATGATGCTGACTAACCTCTGTGTGTTGTTGTCTTCCAGGTCCCTCAGTGTGAATCTACCATGGACCACGGGCTCTGTCAGATGCTGGTCCTAGGTATGGTTGCCGTGATGGCCCGAGCGTGCCCCAAGTACTGTGCATGCCAGAACCTGTCTGAGTCTCTGGGTACCCTGTGCCCGGCCAAAGGCCTGCTCTTCGTGCCGTCTGATATAGATCGCAGTACCGTGGAGCTCCGGCTGGGTGGAAACTTCATCCTGCGAATCACACAGCAGGACTTTGCCAACATGACAGACCTAGTGGACCTTACGCTCTCTCGCAACACCATCAGCTACATTCAGCCCTTCTCATTCGGGGACCTGGAGACTCTCCGCTCTCTCCATATGGATAACAACCGTTTAACGGAGCTGGGTCCAGATGACCTGCGAGGACTGATCAGCCTGCAGCACCTCATCCTCAACAACAACCAGCTGAGCCGCGTCTCTGAGCGGGCGTTTGAAGACCTTGCAGCCACGCTGGAGGATCTGGACCTGTCCTACAACAACCTTCAGGCTCTGCCCTGGCACTCAGTGCGGCAGATGATCAACCTGCACCAGCTGAGTCTGGACCACAATTTGCTGGACTACATTCCTGAGGGCACTTTCGTGGATCTGGAAAGACTGGCCCGTTTAGACCTCACCTCTAACCGTCTGCAGAAGCTCCCACCGGATCCTATTTTCGCCAGAGCGCAGGACTCAGAGGTGATGACCACACCGTTCGCTCCTCAGCTCTCACTCAGCATTGGAGGAAATCCACTGCACTGCAACTGCGAACTGCTGTGGTTCCGCCGTCTGGAGAGAGACGATGACCTGGAGACCTGCGCCTCGCCTCCTGGCCTAAAGGGTCGCTATTTCTGGAACGTTCGGGAGCATGAGTTTCTGTGCGAGCAGCCACTGATTACACAACACACCCACAAGTTACTGGCTCTGGAGGGACAGACTGCCAGCCTGCGGTGCGATGCCATCGGAGATCCCATCCCTACCATACACTGGGTCACCCCTGAAGATCGATTGCTGGGAAACTCTTCTCGCACAGTTGTGTACCGCAACGGGACCCTGGAGATCCTGATCACCACGTCAAAGGACTCCGGGACCTTCACTTGCATTGCAGCCAACCTGGCTGGCGAATCAACAGCTTCCGTGGAGCTGTCAATTATTCAGCTGCCTCACATAAGCAACGGCACAGGACAGGCATCGCAACCCAAGTCCCGCCTGTCAGACATTACAGGCGGCTCCAGGACCAACAAAGGCATTCCCAAGGGTCAACCAGAGAAAGCGGTGTCTGTGTCAGAGGTGACTGCAGTGGCGGCGCTGGTCAGGTGGACTGTCGGCAAGACTGCTCCCAAAGTCAAGATGTTCCAGCTCCAGTACAACTGCTCAGATGATGAGGTGCTCATCTACAGGTACGCAGCACAGTGGCTTCAGAGCTCTGACAGAATGCTGATCTGAGAGAAAGATGATTTAGCGAGCGGCAGGGATTCGGGTGGGTGGTTTGATCAGCGTACGTCAGAGGTGTCGGACTCAGTTTCTAAAAGGGTGGCAGCCCTGCAGAGTTTAGCTCCTATCCAGCTCTAACACAGGATGAGCTCCTGAGCGGGATCAGGTGTTTATCTAGGGTTGAGTCTCTGTCCAGGACCTGAGTTTGACACCCCTGTTGTATGTGGTTATTTTTCTGTAAATAGCACTCAGGACAGTTAGTGAAGCCTACATTTGTACCCTGTAGCTGTCTGCAGGATTTGTTCCTCACCCTTCAGTATGTCCACTCGACTGATACACTATGCAGTTGTGTAATTCTTCTTATCATTTAATTGCTTACTCATGAAACTCCAGCTCCTCTTCTACCCTCTCCTCCTCTCCTGACTGTTCACTGAGGGGATTCTGAGGCTCTGTGGCTGGATAGTCTGTCAGTCCTGTGCTCTTTGATGGGGTAATCGTATATTACAGCAGCAGCTACCGTGCTGGATTAGACAGACAGAGGGAAAATCAAATTACTTAACGTCAGTAAAGCAATTCCCCCATTAGGATCTGAGGAAACTGCTGGGCTCAGCTCATAGGGAGGGATTCTGTGTGGCATCTTTATCAGAGACGTCCATATTGTGCCAGTGTGACAGAACCCATTATTGACTCGTTTCCTCATAATGGCTCAATGAGGCACTCTGGGAAATGTGTTTTAAACAGCACACTGAAGAATAAATAAGCAGCTGCAACACCACTCCTTGATTTTTAGGATGAGTCTGAGCTCTCAGTAAAAATGCAGTGAAATCGCAGCCTATCAGAAGCGTGAGGGTGTGATCTCTCTGTTGGCATGCTTTCTCACACACAGAAGAGCGGGGATTAAGAACACACACGTTGTGTTTGGATGAATCCTGGGATGCTTCTCCACAGGGTGTCCTTTTAGTGACATTTTAAAGATTTGTCAGCATTCGACACAAGTAAAGATGTGGAGTTGGGGTTGAGTTTTGGTGTGTGTGCAGTACTGTATGATAAATGGAAGAGGGGCACTGATTCTCATTGACCTCTCATAGACAAATGCCTTCCTCTCACTGATCTCATACTGAAGGATCAAGTGTCTGTGTGGAAACTTCTAACATATAGTCACATTAGCTGATTCCTCACTAGTAAACATGTGTCAGATGAGCATCTGCTTCATCAGGTCCGGGAGCCAGTCGTGTCAGGTTTAAGCTGAAGTGTGTTGTTTGTGTGTCACTGTGTCAAACGGCCATCAGTCAATCAAGCAGATGCGGCGTCTGAGCTCGAGTCCTGCCAGGGCACAACTGCACACTTCAGGGCTTGTCCTCCAGATGTGATGAAACATTGTTAATCTGATGCATATTTACAGGTTAATGCAAGTCAGTGACTTGGGCTTAGTAATTTAACTATATTGAGATGAAGACAGGGGACACTGTGGCTCATTGGTTTGCACTGTCACATCACTGCAAGAAGGTCGCCGGTTTGAGTCCCAGTTGGCGTTTCTGTGTGGAGTTTGCATGTCTTCCCCATGTTGGCATGGGTTTCCTCCAGGTGCTCCGGTTTCCCCCACAGTCCAAACACCGATTCTGACATCGGTTTTAAATTAGAATCTGATTTAATCAGTGGATAAGGACACCAAGATAATCATCTGCAAATCACTCCCAGACACTAGATTACTCCTGATGAACTTACAAGACATAAAAGCAGAATTAGTGAATGAAACTCATCTGCTGTTGTATGAATGCCATTCCTCCTGTGGAGATGTGTGGAGCTGTGGTGTTTATCATGCAGCTCTTTGTGTTCAGACACCAGTCAAACAGGAAGCGTCTCGTGTATTATTGTTTATTCTTAATCTTCAGCTTCAGTAATGTGTGTTCGGCTGGAGCAGTTTGGGATTGGGTGACAAGTTGTGTTTATTCAAACTCCAGCAGCTTCAGGCACGTGTCAATCTAACTGCTCCAGCAGATTTAATGCAGCACATCAAACCAAAACAACAGCTCGAGGTGTTCTTTAATTATGCTTTCACACATGACATTTTGCACATCGCTGTGCACACTCACAGTGCTGCCCTTTGTTTAGTCAACAGACATCAAGCTTTAGTGAAAAGCACGAGCAACACTCATCCTGATGTGCACAGGCATTTAAAGGAACACAGAGTGGTTTATTAAAGTAATATCTCTACAATGGTTTCAGTGGTAGAGCAGCTCGCTAATAATGAATGCATATTCCTGGAAAAATCAAATGTTTTTATCATTTAGGCCTGTAGTAGGAGACTCCAGCACAGTATTAGGACACTTGATGGTATTTGCTAATGAAAAGGAATAGATAAGTCTCACCAGCCGCTGTGTGTTTGCTTGAACATCACTGTCCTTAATGTAATATAATGGGTACAGAAAATAGATTTTAAGTCGGTTTTGCCTGATTTTGGTTAAGTAGCACAGTGTTCAGCATGTTAGCATGTTCTCCTATCGGTGTGTGTTCCTCCGATTTCTCTCACAATCCACTTTTAGGCCCAAATCATTCATTCATTGTATTTTTAGCTTAGTCCCTTTATTATTCAGGGGTCGCCACAGTGTAATGAACCACCAATTTATCCAGCATATGTTTTACACAGCGAATGCACTTCTAGCCGCAACCCAGTACTTGGAAACACCCATACACACTCATTCTCACACACACACTCATACACTTCGGCCAGTGTAGTTAATCAGTTCCCCTATAGCGCATGTGTTCGGACTGTGGGGGAAACCGGAGCACCTAGAGGAAACCCACGCCAACACAGGGAGAACATGCAAACTCCACACAGAAACACCAACTGACCCGGCCCGGACACAAACCTTCTTACAGTGAGTTGACAGTGCTACCCACTGCACCACCCCATTCCCAATTAAATTTTCTAAAAATAAAAATGTATAATTTTTAAAGTGTGACGGTAAAACACGAACGCTGTCATGGCTGTATTAAAACTTGACTTGAAAACTTGACCGCTTGATTGTAAAAATTTGGAAAATTGCCAAAAAATACTTATTTGTGCATCTCCTGACTCGCGTGTGCAGCCGTTTTGCTGTTGTAGCTGGTGTAATTTTTACTGTACCTTGAAAATCTCAGTATCTAGCCCTTCCACTTCCGCTAAGCCCTACGCCAAGCTTAAGAGAATCGGGACACCCCTACCTCTTCATGTGATGCACAAAACAAGGGGTAAGAGGAAGGGCTGAGGGGGAGAACTGGCACTCAGAGCCGGGCATGTGCCAGGGCTGTGGAGACCCCTGAGGAAGAAGAGAATAACTGAAGGAAAGCGAGGGATTTCTACTGACTAGAGTTGGGTTTCCACAGTAAGGTGTACTTATTAAAGTAATTAGTAATCTGATTATTTTTTACATGAAGTAGTTGGTAGTGTAATCAGATTATCATTTTCCATTAGGAGGCCTAGTCATTTGTACTCTAATACTTTTGTAAAGTAGCTTACCCAACACTCCTATTAACATATACCTCACAACACAACACAGCTGCAGCAGCAGGAATAACAGGGTGCCTTCTCTTGGTATTAAATATGCAGCATATTATGTTTTATTGATATATCAAACCCGTGTGTTATTCCGCAGCGAGACTCTGAGCATGCAGGTCCTGTTGTGTTGAGCAGAAGTTGTGTTTCTTTAATCATGTTCAACTTTATTTTTAGCTCTTCAGATTAGCCAAGTCTGTAACTAATGTTTTATGCGTGCTGATTATTTTATACACATGCTACAGTTGCAGCTCCACTGAGAATGACAGTGGTGTAAAGTAACATTACAACACTCAGATTACTTTAGGTTCAGACACGTTTATTTGTATTGCTGCGTCTGGACTGTTAGTGCACTATTGTCCTTCAACCTGCAGTCAATACTTTAAACGTTTACAGCGTTTTCTCTCGTCTTCTCTGATTGGCTGAGTACAATAATCAGTTCTGTGATTCCCGTCCAATCAGATCACACATAGAAAAATCACATCAGACTGACTGACTTCAAGACACGGACGCTTTATAAATGCAGCAAGCCTGAACAGTGTTAGAAGGTATGAGTGTGTGTTTTAGTGAACACTTACTAGTGCACTTAAACAATCATCATAAATCCTTCAGACATCACTCCAGTTTGATGATCAAGAAACATTTCTGATTATTATCAGTGCTGAAACTGGTTTTATTTCCATTATTTACGATCATTTAATGAAAATAAGCTTCACAATCACCTCATCTGCCATACAAATCCTGTCACGATCTAAATGTCACTAATGATCAGATTCAAGTGTCCATGATGAATTAAAGTGTCCATTCCTTCTTCCTTGTTTTTTAATCTCACACTACCATTCAAAATTACCAAAGGCTGCACAGGCTGTGGGTTTCCTCCGGGTGCTCCGGTTTCCCCCACAGTCCAAACACATGCGCTATAGGGGAATTGATCGACCAAATTGGCCATAATGTATGTGTGTGTGTGTGTGTGTGTGTGTGTGTGTGTGTGTGTGTGTGTGTGAGTGTGTATTACTGCGTTACAGCTGAAAGGGCTGTGTAAAACATATGCTGGAATAGTTGGTGGTTCTATCCGCTGTAGAGACTGTAGAGCCGCTGTAGCAGACACTCATTTACTGTTAGTGTCAGGGAAGCAGTGGAGTCTTCATCTCTCACCGACCCACAGATCAGACGTGTGCGTGCGTGTGTGTGCGTGTGCGTGTGTGTGTGTGTGTGTGTGTGTGTGTGTGTGTGTGTGTGTGTGTGTGTGTGCGTGTGTGTGTGTGTGTGTGCGTGTGTGTGTGTTTGTGCAGAAGTAAACGCTCTCCACTCTGCTCTATGACGTATGATGGTTTTATATTAATATACATCTGTGATATCGGATCGGCCATCTGCTCGTGGCAGCAGCACAGATGGGCTGAAGAAATACAGCCAATTACTGCTGCTGTCAGATCAGCAGAACCAACTCAAGGCTGTGGAAAAACAAGATATGTCCACTCATCTCCAGCGAAATCTCTGCACACAAACCCTGCTGCAGGATCATTCTGGAGAGAAAGACATTGATTAACTAGTCTGACATTCATCAATCTGTCCATGCAAATGTCTGTCATATCTAAATGTTGTCAGGTCGTTGCCAAGGCAACATTTCTCTTTTTATTTGGCATTTTAACTAACTTAAAAGCTTTAATACTCAAACAGCAGCCGTGGACTTGAAGCCAGACAACATGATCAAACACCATAATGTATCCAAGCATCTGGTCAAGGTAAAATCCCACAAAACACAGTGAGGATTAGCAGGGTAAATGGTCATACATGTGGAAGACAGACAGCACATGAGGAGCTCACAGTAGAACTGGAGATAATGTCACCACTCCAGTGTGTCATAACTACCAAACTGAAAACCAGCACAGAGTAAGCAGAGGAACGACACGCGGCCAGTGTTCAGGCCAAAGCTCCCTCTGCTGGAGCCACATGCTTACAGTATAGTCAGGAAAAACATCTGCCGGATGAGTGGCCAAAACCAGGGCTAGAGGGAGAGGCAGAGTGTAACATATGCATTTGGATGTGACCTGTGAAGTCACGTGAGTTGACGTCACATGCAGGTGGCGCATGTAAGGAAGTTAGTGTGCAAGTGAATAATAAAGAGCTATGTTTCCTCCAGCATGCGAGTCTATTGTCATCATCACAGAAATACATAAACATCACACAGAGTTTAAGAGGACAATTGTGATCTGTGATCCTTAAAGAGAGTCTAAAGTAGACATCGTGATCAATATATTTGTGTTCTTATTTAATACATGGAGAAACCTAAACACAGCATGACTGAACATGTCAAATAAAAACCCGTTCCTTAACAAAATAAAAGCTCACAAGAGTCACCAGGATCTCAGAGACAGTAAAATCCTCATTTCTGTCAGGGCCGCTATCGTCAAAGAACACTTTAATATAGCACAATCATTTATAATCAGTTATTACAGCAGATGTGTTGGGTTGGGGGTGCAGTTCTGGTCTGGGGTAAACAGAACAGAAGCAGCATCAGCTCGTCACGCAGCAGATATCATCAATGTTCTTAGTGACTATATTATACCACACTGTGCAGTGGTCTGACTCGAGGAGAAGTCTCTGGTGCTGGTCCTGACTGTGAGAGAGGAAGCTGCGGAGTGAAGTGATAATCCACTGAATAATGAGCACAATGACCCTTATAAAGGAAATCGTGACTGGCATCATATTCCAGCAGGTAGAAGAGGATCAGCTGAGCTGAAGCGAGCCTGACTAACGGGACCTGCCAGAACTAATGCTCTGCTTCATTAACCGTTGAGTCCTGTTGCTGTAGAAGCCTTGAGTGATGTTACATGTTAACACATGCTTGAGCCGTGAGGCCAGTCACAACACACTGGGTCAGCTGCTCAAGCACAGAGCAGTGGGTCAGCTGGTCTTTCAGAGTGTACTGGGTCAGTTGGGCAATCACAACACGCTGAGTCAGCAGCCAATCACTGGACCTTTGGCAAGGAGGAAAGTTTTATAGAGTTTCTGTATTATTATCTAAACTTCAGATGTACTGTAATGGAAAGTTAAGCTTTATGAGTCGTATCCATTAAAACCCAGTGTTTGAGGGTTTTTTGGCAAAGCCTCTGACATTCATGCTTTCGTCTTCTATTGTGTGAACTGTGTTTGTTTTTGTGTGCTTAGGATGATCCCTTCATCCAGTAAGGCCTTCCACATCACCAACCTGGTGTCTGGGACTCGCTATGACCTGTGTGTGCTGGCGGCCTGGGAGGACTCCGCCACCACCCTCACTGCCACTAATGTGGTGGGCTGCGTGGAGTTCTACACCCGCGACGACTACACTCAATGCCAGTCTCTTCAGGGGCAGCTGCTGGGCGGCACCATGATCCTGGTGGTGGGGGGAGTGATCGTGGCCACGCTGCTGGTGTTCATCGTCATCCTGATGGTGCGCTATAAGGCGGGGGACGGTGGAGGCGACGCTCCTGTCAGCAAGCTGAGCGACAGCAGTGAAACATACTCTCAGACCAACGGAGGGAGGCTGGGGCAGAATGGGGTGCCTCTGCCGGGGCCAAAAGAAAAGTCTACGGTCACCATGCGGGACGAAGTGGTCAAATTCAAGTGCGGTTCTCTCCAGAGCAGCTCGTCCTCCTCCTCTTCCTCCTCAGGGTCAGCAGATGCCACTTCCTACAGCCCCAACAGTGCCCTCGCCAACATCTTGAGGTCCGCACCTCCAAAGCAGCACAACAACATAGACCAGCTCCTAGGCGCCTTCACATCGCTGGAGCTTCGGGGCCAGAGCAAGGACCTGTGTCTGTCTGGCACCCCGTCGAGTGCAGCTGCTCCTGCTGTGTCCCCGGCAGGTCCTGCTGATAAGGAGCCGCTGCTGGGCCGGACGCTGGACTCTCGGCTCAGCAAACTGCTCATGCTGCCGCTGGACTCCAAACCCAAGAGGAGCCATTCCTTTGACATGGGCGACTTTACGGTGCCCACGGCGCAGCAGCTGCGCTCTTACCCACGCCGCTTCAGCAGCATCTGGACCAAACGCAGCCTGTCGGTTAACGGGACACTGCTGCCGTGCGACGAGGAAGCGGACAGCAACGGGAGCAAGGGGACGATCGAGAGCCCCGAGTGGGTTATGGAGAGCACAGTATAGAACACAGGGATAGATGGACACCTTTGACTGAACTGTTATTTACTCCATCCTGCATGACTCTGGTGAAGTTTCATTTAATTATTACAGTTGTACGCCTTGCCATATCCAGAACAGGTATGAAGTCAGCGTCATTCAGGGGACGTGTTCACAAAGCAGACGCACCACTCTACAAACCTGTCGGGTTTCAGCACAGTTTCCTAGTGCTTACTGTACATTATCACTAAGGTTCCCTGTCGAAGTCACTGCCGCGTCAGACACTTGCTGAAGGGGGGTTTGTGTTGCAGAGATGAGCTTCTGCTTTGGGGTACAGTGACAGCTCTTTCCCACTGAGCGGTGTGCTGCGGTATAGTACAGTATGCAGTTATTGCCATCTCCTCTGCCAAGAGTTGTAAATAACAGAAAAACAAACCGTACCACTTGTTTTAGGAACCTCTCCTAAGGGCACCTGACACAACAGTACATTACACATTACTAAAGGGCGGAGCTAAACTCACTGCAGAAAGCTGATTGGTTTACACAGAATCTTCAGTTGCACATCATACAAACATAACAACAACACAGGATTTATAAACAAACAGCTGAAACACGACAGAGTAATGATAAGATGAAAGAAAAGCACCATGGTCACCCCGAGGAGAGTGGGGTTGAGTCTGTGTCGTGGACGAAAGGGATGGGGAGTCGTGGAAGAAAGTGAAGAGTGGGGTGAGGCAGGGGTGCGTGTGAGGAGGAGGATTGATTAAATGAGATGCTGGATCAGGTTTCAGAGATTCCGGCACAAATGAAGCCCTGAATACTTTACTGTACTGTACCATACTGTGGCGTGCTGCTCAGTGGAAGTTTGGTGCTCGAATTCCCTCTCAGTCTGCATTACTGACTCACTGGAGTGGGATGTGTGTGTGTGTGTGTGTGTGTGTGTGTGTGTGTGTGTGTGTGTGTGTGTGTGTGTGTGTGTGTGTGTGTGTGTGTGTGTGTGTGTGTGTGTGTCCATCTTTATGTCTTATTTGTGTCTGGAACTATCAGACAGCTGAATGTGGAGGGACTGTGAGGTGAGCTGCTGTGCCGCTGCAGTGTTTTTAAGGCCGTGTGAGAACTGAAGCACACAGACAGAGGAAACTGCCCTGCCAGCGGTTTCCCCATGAACAACAGCACACGCAGACTCTGTGAATATCTTGTTGTGTTTATATGTGTAATGAATTGAAATATTTTATATTTTTATCTTGCTGATCAAACACTCGTCTTTCTTGATGAAAGAGAATTCGTCAGCCTGTCTGGTTCTCACTCCCTTCAAGCTGTCATTTACACGCTGAAACCCTGAGAGATTTTAATGAACCTTCAGATGTTTGAAGCTGCTTGTTTCTGTGTGATGTTTTCTGATATTTCTGTATTTGCAGGTTGATGGAAAGACAGAATATTTTACTATTGAAAGATGGCTGTGTGAATATATATTGAATTATGTCACAATGAAAAGCAGCTCATGATGTAAAAGCAGACTAACGCAGTGCGTCTCACACAGGTCCTGAGGTTCAGGAGGACGCTCATCTGAAAAACACAGCCATGAGTATGATACAGTAATGAAATCTGACATCTGCTTTCGTGCGCCAGCTCTGTGAAACTAAAACACACAAGACTGAGACAGGAATAAGTCTCAGAATAGAAACACACTGAACACTGAAACACCTGAACACATTTAACAGCTTTAGTTTTAACACAGAAACACATGTGAGAAACACACACGGTCACAGCAGAAGATCTGTGTGAATATGACTGTAATTCTACATTCAGACGTAAAGGATTTGATATGATTGTACTTCTCTTTAGGCTGGGAGTTTGAAGCTTCACAGAGAATGTCAGTCCTGAAAGCAGAATATTATTGATTTCCTCAGATCACACGTGTGAAGATGTCTGAACAGCTCTGTGAGTAAGAATATCACACTCATCATCATCTGGACAATATGACACATTTCCAATGGATTGAGCTGAAGGAATATAGAAAACATTTGAGTGTGTGTTATTCAAACTCATGAGCAGCTCAACTATACTCTCAAGGCCACAGCTAATATCAAAATACAACATTATCAATAAACAGAGAGCTCAGCAGTGCCACACGTATCCATCTCATGATCAACACCTCAGAGAAAAGCCTCGGCTGCTTCAGTCTTTCTCAAGCCTTTATATGTGTTACAGTCCTGATGCAGGGGCTATGGGTTATACTTGCTGATAACAAGAGCGCATAGAGAGACAACAGCTCTCAAAGACAGAATACATCATGTCCAATATCCAAAAGCTGAAACTCAACGACAGAATAATCAGAAGGAAAACTCGTCTACTAACTAGTCAGCAGGGAAAATCATTTAATTACTCAACATCGACTATCATCTACTAACTAGTCAGCAAGACAACTCATTTACTAACTAATCAGCAGGGAAACTCCTTTATTATCCACCAGTCAACAAACTAGTCAAGCAGTCAATCGTGAAACTCTTCTAACTAGTAAATGGCAAAACTCAGCTACTATTTGACAACAGTGAATGTCATCTACAAACTAGTCAACTGGAATTCTCAACTACTAACTAATCAAGAGGGAAACTCGTTTACTAATCAGTCAAGAGGGAAAGTGATCCACTACCTAGTCGACAGGGAAACTGGTGTACTCTGCAGTGAGCAGGGAATGTGATCTGCTGCTGGTAGTCAGTGTGTCGTGTGTCAGTGCTGCCGCTGCTCTTCTCCAGTTTAATGCTCATCCTCCACTAACGCAGGCAGACTGGCTGAGATGCGGAGCGGCCAGCACGTGCATTATTTACTGCGCCGCCTGCTTTCAGAGGGAGTTTTTAGACACGTCTCCAGAGTCTGGTGTTACAAGCTGTCTGCATGACTAAAAGATGAAGCTGTGATGTGCTGATCTTCACTTGAACTGCCTCAGGATCGGGACTGCAGTCTTCAGCTGCACTCACACTGAGAGGAGTGTGTTTAGTGTCCAGCGAGGCTCTCAGACAGCAGCAAGAGCTGGAGTTCACTAACACACACTCACACACACACACACACACACACCCTGCCCTGATGCAGACAATACTGTGTGTCAAACACCTTTAACCCTACGAGTGAGTCAGCAGCTACAGATCATTCATTTCAATGGAGAGCTGGTGACTTCCGGTGACGGACTCTGTCTTGTTCCCTCAAATGTACATCATTGATAGTGTCCACTACTAGCTGAGCATCTGAATAGGTTTATGGAGTGGACACATGAAGCCAGCTAGGTCAGAATGGAGGGATTGACAGTCTGTCCATGTAAACTTCCCTCGTTCACTTGATGAAGTGGAACACCCTTTTAAGTGGTGGCAGGGATTCCCTTGAGGAAACAAGTGTAGGGAAGGTCATGTCGAAATGTAGATGTTGATGTGTCGAGAGACCAAACACAGTTGCGGATCCTTCAACTTTATGCAAATGAGGAGGGACTTTAGTGAATAACAGCCAATAGGAGCGCCAGTAGAGCTCAGGTGACCCTCTCTCAGCTCCTGCAGCAGCCGGCTGCATCTCCAGATCCACACAGACTCGGGTTTGCAGCAGATTACAGTGCTGTAATTACAGAGAACACGCTGTTTTCCTGTTCATCTTTGTAATTAAGCATGTTATGTATGGATTTCAGTTATAATTACTGCTTTATCTGCATAATGTTTATTTTCAGTGGCAAGAAAACTCATTTGCTGTCAATGTCAAAGCAATCTTAAGCTGGGAAACGCCCACCAGCGACTTCAATCACCACCCAGAGCAAAAGGCAGCTTCTCTCTCTCACACACTCGCATTTACAGTCTTATGCAAAAGTTTGTGCACCCCTGATAGTTTTCATAATTGCAGACAGAGCCTGCGGGCCTTTCAGATCAGCACACTCATCTGGATATATGTTATACCCTCGGGTAAAGGCAACATTTCACTTCTGACATGACATTTATTTAATCAGCAGATGCAGTTAAAGTCTTAAAAATAACAGACAGATGCATAAATCGCACCCTGACAGAATAACGACATCAGTCTGTTGCAGAGCCAGGTTTAGCTGAAATAACAGCCTTTAGACACTTCTTAAAGTCAGGAGAAGTCCCTGAAGTCTTGCTGAAGGCATTTTGGACCAGTCTTCATTGTAGAATTTCTCCAGGTCAGTCAGGTTTGATGGGTGCTGATCGAGGACGGCCCTTTTCAAATCAGTTCATATATTTTCCATGATGTTCAGGTATGGGGACTGGGATGGCCATTCTGTCATTGTATTGTATCTGAGCATGAAGTCCTTAGTAGATTTGGGTCATTGTCCTGTTGAAACATCCCGCCTGTTGCCCTCACAGCACCTCTTCCAGCAGGATGCAGTTGTCCCGGGTTGTTCAGGATCTGCTCTCCATCACACAGCTCATCTGACAGGCTGAAGCAGACGCTGTGTGCTCCTCTGCTCTGTTTATGTGAGTTCTCTGTTTTATTTTCAATTATTAAGTGTCAAGCTGAAGAAAGTTGAATCCAGGCCCGAAGGGGACGCTCATTTCAGCAATTGATTTTATGCACTAATGATTTCACGAGAACATTCCCATCCATTTGTGTTTGTGTCAGGATGAGTGAATGCTTCTGCTGGAGCCGCATGTGCTCCGTTAGAGGAGTCTGTGGCCTTCAGCGCTGTACTAGCTGTGTGTACACCTGTTCTTATGCGCATCATGGACTATCACTGAAAAAAAATAATTCAGTTTATCAAAAGTAACCAGTGTGTGTGTGTGTGTGTGTGTGTGTGTGTGTGTGTGTGTGTGCGTGCGTGCGTGCGTGCGTGCGTGCGTGTGTGTGTGTCCTCAACTCTTCCAGCTCTGAGCTCTTCAGCCTCTGTCAGAGATGAGCTGAAGACTCTGTCGCTCAGTTTCAGTGCTGGCGTTCAGCAGGAACTGTTTGTGTCTTCATGCAGTGTTTAATAATGCATCTCATATTTTATTATAAATCATGAACATGATCATACACATGACATTTCCATGAATAAATGACGTCGAGTTAATATTTAACCGAAACCTTCATAGCCCTGGTGGAGGATGTTATATTCGCTAGTGTGTCCTGGTTTAGCTGTTAGGCTGTAGTTGTGTTTTTCAGCTGAAATGATGAAGTTTTCACCGTGTGAGATCTGCTCAGCGGGTCATGACAAGACCGTATGATCATCAAGACGCTTTACAGATCATGTTTTCAAGACATAGTCAAATTGTCTCACTATATAGCTGGAGAAGCTGTAATAATTCAGTACGTCCTCTTCAAATCACAGCATTACATTGTCAGAAAGGGTTTTGGACATTGAGTTCTGCTGTGTGGACACTTGTGTGCTTAATGAAGGGACATTAGTTTAATTTATTACTTCCATTTATCAGGTACAGTCCCACTTTATAATAGGTGGCCTTAACTAATATGTGTTTAGACTGAAATTAATCATTAGTTATAATCTAATAATTGTGTACACACGTGTTTTACATTGTACTTATAATTGATTAAATGCATGCCTGTTATTACATCTGTAATTAATTCCTCTAATTGCATTGACACTGTTGACCACCCTTTACACCCTTAAACCTATCCAACAGGACTGTAACCTGACCCGTATCACAACTCAACAGCACACAAGTGTTCTGCAGTACATTATCAACACAGAAGGCCACCTAATATGAATTGGGATCTTAGATATTATTGATTACTTCAATTGCTATCATTGATCAGTGAGTATTCATTAATCAACTATAGAGATTGTCGTCTTTCTGTTGTCTTGATGACCACCAAACCACACTGAGTTTTGACCCTCTGTGTTCCACGTGTGTAATTGTCTGTTAAAGCAACACTATTTTGGGAAATATTCTCATTTTACAGCTCTCCTAGAGTTAAAGTGCTGAATTTTCAAACCATTTAGCCCATTTCTGAGATTGGTGGGAGCACTTTTAGCTTAGCTTAGCATAAATCATTGAGTCGGATTAGACCATTAGCATCTATAAACATTTGGAAAATTAACACATAAAACTTGACTCTTTACAGTTTATAGTTGCATCATGTACTAAGACCAACAGGAAAAGAAAAGTTATTTGCTATAGTTGCTATGGCTAAAGGGATTAAACTGCTGTAATATTAGTAGTAACTGGCGTCAGTCTGGAATAATAAACAGGGAATTGTGCTGCTGCATGATGACTGAAGCACTGCAGTGACATTACGTAGTGCAGTTATCTACAGTAGCTGGCGACTCCCTAACATCAGCCATAGTAAGAATTTTAACGAGATGCTAATGGTCTAATCTGATTCAATGATTTATGCTAAGCTAAGCTAATTGTACTCTAACATGCAAGTATAGGCTGAATGTATTAAACAAATCTAGGTGGCCTGTATGAGCCTATTTCCAAAAAAAAAGTGGAGTGTTCCTGAACTGAACTTCTTTTATTACTGAACTCTGTGCTTCAGTGACCATCCTCAGTCTATAGTGTTGAATACTGGTGCGTCTGAATGAACACACACACTGTAATCTCTGAGAAATGTGTGTGTTTTCCAGAAACAGTTCCACTGATCAGTGTCAAAGCAGGGGGAGTGTTTAAAGCAGTTTAGAGAATCAGTCTGCGTTTCTAAACTATAGTGTCATGGGTCAGACATGTTTTAGCACTGGAGAATAGCTGAAATAATAACCATGAGTGAGGTCATGTGATGATCATGTGAGTGTCCAGCAGAGGGCAGACGAGACCAGTCCTCTAACTAGTGTTAGCAATACTAAAGTGTGTTTTCTGAACTCCTAATACAGCAATCAGCAACACACACTTAACCAAATAGGTCATTTCCCAAAATCACACATACTGTCAAATAAATACAACCTCTACATTTGAAAATGCTGAAGTCAAAACACAGCAGACCTGATTAAACACACAGTCATACGGTGAAAACATTAGCAATAGCATTAGCAAGAAACACAGTCAAGCATAGCGGAGGGTCAAAATACTCTGCAATACATAAACTCTCCAGAATAGAGCCTACGGTAGCTGATCCTTTAGTAATTATTATTGCTCTACGGTGATTATTAGACATTTACTGCAAAATTAGACATCTAAATAGATGGAAATGTGTGTGTAGTTCTCCAATCTATGTGCCTTCCGTATGGGAGCGCTGCTGGCATCATGTGAGGATGATCAACTCTCTCCACCTCCAGGATGAAAACAATCATTCCAGGATTAAGGAGATTACAGAGGAAGAGGAGGGCAGTGCTCCCGGAAGCGCTGTGTGCTGGTGGAGGTCCTCTACAAACACCAGAGGGCGCTGTGTGTTGAAGACACAGACCTGTTTCTGCAGATTCTGTTTATTTACTTCTGTAAATGTGTGTAAACAGTTTTATCTTCATTCTGTAATGTGCAATATGACTGTGCTAATGTTCATCTGATTTATGCACAATACAGTTTGTAGAATCATATTTCTGTCTGTTGGTAGAGATATTATATGAGTGTTTAGTACATAATCTTATTAGATCAGCATTGTCAATGTTAAAGTAATTGTTTTCTGTGTCATGGTTTACATTTTACTCTCAAAATCATTCAGCATGAATCTGCATATTTTTAAGTTTATTTTTTTACAAGATTTGGTGTAGAAACGTCAATAAATGTGCACAGAGTCTGCCTGGTGCTGCTCATCATCAGTGGCCCTTTCCTCGCTCACACATATGTATGGCAGGCCTGTGGTTGTGTATATCTGTGAGGGACAGCAGTCATTCTGGCTACGGCACGCGCACCTCAGCTTCATGTACAATAAAGCCTCCAAAACTGGACTCAGTTATTTTGATCAGATGAACATGTGTCTTCTGTTCTATCAGCTTCATCTGTTCTCCAGAATTAAACTATTTCTCACTCCCCACAGATGGCGGTTCATGTGCTCGTCCACATTAGATTCCTGCAGGCCTCTGTATCGGGGAATACCTGCTCAAGTCTCTTCATAACCAAGCTCCTGTCTGTTTAGCTGGACTTCTCAGTGCTACACTCCACCCCGGTCTGACTGGTTTCCCCCACTGTGGATATATGTGTGTGTTTTATCCCACAACATGGACAGATTTCACTTTGACTTTAGTCTGTAAGTCTTCAGATCATGCTTCAGCTTCAGATCATGGTGCTGTCTGTTTCATCAGTCACTGGTGTTGGGAAATTTGACAGTCAAAGCAACATGTGTTAGGTGTTCAGCCCACACAGTCAGATATTGTGCTCAATATTCAGAGTTTTCATGATTCTGTAATATTACTGCAGAAACTCTGCAGAACACCTTATATGTCTCAAACAAAGTCTGTCTATCTGATCAGCGCCAACATTCCTCACTCATGCACTGTAAAAAATGAAAAGTTGAGTAAACTTAAAATTTTAAAGCAACCGGCTGCAAAGAAATTTTGAGTTTACTCAACTTCAGTGGTTGAAGTTGTGCCAAATTATTTTTTTAAGTTGACTGAAATGGCTAGTTTAAGTCATGACAACATTCAAGCCTAAGTTCATCTAACTTGTCATTATGAGTTTGCCTAAAATTAAACAGGGGTTGAGTAAACTGTAATAAATGAGTTGGCACAACTTACAGAAGTTCAGTTAACTCAAAGCTGTGCAGCTGGTTGCCTTAATTTTTTAAGTTGATTTAATCTTTATCTTTTAATTCATAATTTTATGGAAATCTTATATCTGCGCTTCTCAAACAAATACCTGTATGACTCTAAGTATGAAGTTAAGAGATTACAAAACACACTATAAAACACAATATCAAAGAATCTATTTATTGACAATTCTGCAAACAGCTTTCTGTCCAAATGAAATGTACTGCAGTCCAGAGAAGGAAAAGAGGCAACAAAAAGGTAAATCCTCAAATCCTATATTGCCTTTTAAGTGCTCGAGTTAAGCAAAAGAAATATTTAAAAAGCTTGCACTATCAACATTTTTTTCAAAGTGCAAGAGTAATTAGTTTTATCACGATATTTTAATTTTGTTACCCATCAGTTCTATCATTTTAAAAACGTCCATTTCCTGCTAACATTTGAGCGTTGTTGACCATGTTTTAAACACTGTTATATTGCCATTGTGTTCACATGCTCAACAGAAAACACTGATTGGGCGTGAAGATCATCAGTTCACCAAACTCACTGCTGTTTACTGAGTGTAACCACAGACACAGGGACACTTAAGAATTTCACATTGATCAACTGCTCTGTGTATAAGCTGACACAAGTGTTACGCTGATGGATCGACTATGCGACGTTTTGAAACACTCCAGTTTGTGTGTGTGTGTGTGTGTGTGTGTGTGTGTGTGTGTGTGTGTGTGTGTGTGTGTGTGTGTGTGTGTGTGTGTGTGTGTGTGTGTGTGTATCTGTGTTTGCACTCCATGAACATCAGTGAAGAGCAGTGAAATGGTGAACTTCTCAGCCAATCACAGTCATTTATGTTGAGCGCTTGAACACAACAGTCAATCAGTCAATTGGTGGGAAACGGATGTTTTTAAAATTTGAAAATGTAAAATCAAAACTGAATTTACGTTTCGTGACAACACCAAGAGTAACACAATTTCAGTGTACAAACAAATGCATTTTGTTTTTGAAAGACTGGACTCTTGCTGAGCACTGAGGATCAAGGCCAATAAACACTTTCTGAATAGTGTCAAAGATGAGTTTCAGTTCTTTGGGGTAGTTCATAATGAGGAAATTAATCAAACCAAAGAGGAGAACAACAGCTGTCGGAAGATCTTTTCCAGCACGATTTGCTCTTCCAGAACCACAGACAGGCACCTTACATTTGGGTTGGTCTGAAGAGTGGCAACATCATCTTCAACAGTGCTAAGGATGTCCATCTCCATCTCTTTTGTGCAAATATCTTCTGGCTCTGTGTCCTGCAGTAAAAAGAAACAAAAAGAGGATGAAAAACTATTTTTACTGCTAAATCACAAACATCTCCAAAAAGCAAGATAAAAAAAGCAAAGGCAAAGCAACTTAATTTGGAAACTGAAGGTAGTAATGTCAGTAACACAGTCATGTATATACCTTCTATTTATAAAACTTTTCAGGTAACACTTTTATAATAATGAATCATTTATTAAGCATTAGCAAATAGTGAATTGATTATCCGTTAAGCATCAACTCTACATGAATAAACAGTAGTAAGCTATTTAATAAGTACTAGTATCTAATAAATAAGTACTAGTATCTATTAAATAGATACTAGTACCTAATGAGTAAGGACTAGTATCTAATACATAAGTACTAGTATCTACTAATTAGGTAGTAGCATCTCAGTAACAGGTACTAGTACCTAATGATTAACTACTAGTAGATAAAAAATATGCACTAGTCACAGCTGGAATACATACTAGTCAAAACTGAATAGTTGATATCTCAATTAGAGATCCCATAGAAATGAATGGGAAAATTTTTAATTCATTACGAGTAACAACAGAAAGAAAGAACTATTAAAATAAGTACTAGTAACTGATGAATAAGAACTAGTATCTATTTAATAAGTACTAGTATCTAATAAATAAGTACTAGTAACTAATAAATAAGTACTAGTATCTAATAAATAAGTACTAGTATCTAATAAATAGGTACTAGTATCTAATACATAAGTACTAGTAACTAATAAATAAGTACTAGTATCTAATAAATAAGTACTAGTATCTAATAAATAAGTACTAGTAACTAATAAATAGGTACTAGTATCTAATAAATAAGTACTAGTATCTAATACATAAGTACTAGTAACTAATAAATAAGAACTAGTATCTATTTAATAAGTACTAGTATCGAATACACAAGTACTAGTATCTAATAAATAAGAACTAGTATCTAATAAATAAGTACTAGTATCTAATAAATAAGTACTAATACTAGTACGGGCTATAGAATAAAAGTTAACACGGCTTGCCATAAGTCATCAGCTATTGTCACATTAAACCAGATGCTCAGACCCTGAGAGATGACAGGTGGCACCACTTTACAATTGAAGGGCATTAATTATGGTTATTCACAGGTGAGTCATTTTGATCAGAAATTCCCAACATGTTTTAATTATTAAAAATGAAATTTGCTTTATAATTATTGTTGCAGCACCTGTTTTTACTCCCTGGTCAGCCGGACTCAGTCTTGGTTGTTCTACTAAAGACTAAGAGATGAAAATGTAGCATCCTTTACAGAGGTGAAAACAGTGCTACAAACTTTTCTTTTAGGGAACAAACTGTTTTGTAACTTCAAAGATTAATTACCTGCATGAATTCCAATATTGCACACAAAAAGAGAAACTCCATGGTAAACTCCATAAAGTTTAATATGCCCCCCTTTAATCAGTGATATGATTGAATGCTAAATAATTACTTGATTGTCCAGTTGGTCCAGGGCGGTCCTTATTATCTCTCCATATCGCCCACCACATGATCCATAAAACTTGATAGCGTATTCATCCGAAAAAGAGAAGGTATCTTTGAGGTTGGTTTGAGTAATCCTGTAAAACTCAGCATAGACCTACAAACAGACCATAAAACATGAATAGTATGAATTGTGAACAAGGGTTATACCTTTAAATGCCTGTGCACATCACTACTGTAATAACAGTGAAGACATGTTCATAACTGTGACTCCTCGACATTCACTCTGCTGTAACTGACTCCAGATGACGATTGTAAACGCGGGATACTGTATACCACACTTTACTATAGTACTGTTCAAGAACACCACAGGGTTTACTGTTCATTACTTTTGTTTCTCCAGTGGGGTGAGAACAGCCGGACCTTCATTATTATGCTCTTCTGCTATCATTATGCTGACATTACACTTACAGTCAAGTCTTCTGGACATTATCGTGTAAAGAGACATGATCTATTCCCATTGAACTTTGCATAGCTGGACACATTTATATGTATAAAATAATTAATATGCATAAATATTGGAACATTAAAGGCATAGTACACAGCAAAACTTATTATTTACTCGCCTTTTAACTTGTTTCAAACATTCATGACTTTCTTTTGTTAAACTCAAGAGATTATATTTTGAAGAATGCTGAAAAGCTGGAACCATTGTCTAAGTGTGTTTCTCCTATATGGAGATATTTTTTTTTCTTTCTTTCTTTTAAATAGAATGGAAATGAATGCACATATTCCGCGAGTGTGGTGTGTGTCCAGACGCAGAGCTGTGGATAAACCACGTCTGCAGTTGCAGAACAGGACGCGGCGGCGCGCGTGAGCGGAGCGCGCGTCACAGGCGGAGAGAGCGCACGCGCACTGAGCGCGCACTGCAGAGAGCGGCCGCTGACGGACTGCTGCTGGTGCTGCTAGGATGACGGCCAGCCGACGCGACCTCCACCTCGCCTCGCGCTGAACGACGGACGGACGGAAGGCCAGATGGAGGACGAGCGCAAGCAGCACAAGTTCATCTCGTTCCTGTTCTACCAGGCGGTGCGCGACCTGAAGCCCGTGTGGATGCTGGAGGACATGCGCACCATGGAGACCTTCTATTGGGAGGAGGACGCCAAGCAGAGGACCTACAGCCCGTCCGAGGCGCTGCTCTACGCGATCGTGCACGACCACCGGCCGTACGCGCATTACCTGCTCAGCCGCTTCTCGGACGAGGCGCTGGAGATGCCGGGAGAGAGCTTCTACTGCTGCCCGTCCTCCGCGCCACACCTGGCCATGGCCGTGCGCTACGACCGGCGCGACATCCTGGCGCACATCCTGCAGGTGGCGCATCAGCTGCCCGGCCTGCGTTCCTACATGAACCGCGGCGGCTGCTTCCACCTGGAGGACGGCAAAACCCCGCTCCACCTGGCCTGCGAGCTGCTGCGCGCGGACGCCGTCATGCTGCTGCTAGGCAACGGCGCGTCGCCGCAGGCCGAGGACCACAACGGCATGACGCCGCTGGACGTGGTGCTGCAGCAGCTGCGCGACTCGAAGGCGAACGTCGGCGCCAAGAAGTCGTGCCTGGAGAACCTGCTGATGTTCATGCCGGAGATGCGCTTCAAGATGAAGAGCGCGCTGCAGAAGGAGCGCCAGTGCTGGAGCAAGGTGCTCGGAGAGGACAAGCTCAACTACCTCACCGGCCGCGAGCCCGCGCCGCTCTTCCTCATCGCGATGCGGCGGATCCTCGCGCAGCTGCCGCCCGAGCAGTTCCCGAGCAGCCTGGACAAACTGCCCATCCCGGCCGCGCTCAAGCCGAGAGCGCACCGCGGCCGCCTGTCGGTGGCGTAGAGCCGCGCGCGTCTGCGTGTTTGTTTGTGTGCGCAAGCGAACGAAAGCGTCGCGGACACGAGCGCACGTCAGCGAGACCGTCTTCCTGTCTGTTGTCTTATAGTTGTCTTATGAACTGTAGACTCTGGCGTGTAAATATGAATTATTAATGAGCATCAGATCATGAACGCGCATCTGTGTACAAATATGCAAACGTGCTGTATTGATGAGCTGAGGGCGGGAAACCTCAACACCAAGAGCTGGACTGATGAAAGCATCACCATGTGTGTGTGTGTGTGTGTGTGTGTGTGTGTGTGTGTGTGTGTGTGTGTGTGTGTGACCCAGAACACATCTTGTGTCTTCATTGACAGTGTTTTACTCCACATCTCTGACAGATTCACTCATTCAGCAGAAATCAGTCATTCCTCCCACATGACTATACTACAGTAAACACTACAGTGTGTATGGTAACAGCAACTATAGTCACATAAACAAATGACCCAACACGGAAGTGTCTACAGCTATTGGGTATATTACAGTACAGTAAAACCCCACAGTTTACTGTAGTAAAGACTGAAGCACTACAGCAGCGGTTCCCAACTGGGGGTCCCGGCCTGCAAGGAGGCCTCAGCAAGCTTTGTTGGGTGTCGCATCATATTTTAAAAAAAGGTTATGCAGTGGACAATTAAAGGATCGACCATCTTCCCTTTGTTGATTTTATCCCGGCTGACCATTAAATGGACACATTTGTAATTGGTGCTCCACTAAAATAGTCTCTGATTCTCCTTCAGCAGCTTATAGTATTGACCCAATCATACTGGACCCAGCTGAGCAAGCTGCAAACATATCAGCTCACAGCACTAGCAATACTGGAAACACCAAATGCAGGAAATACCGGTATAGATAGCTGAACATTGGCTTATTCCATTTTCTTGAAGCAGAAAAATCCCTGAGCCAGCCACAGTGGTCTGGGAGAAAGTTCTTGCTAAGGAATGCATGAAGCTGTCCAAATTAATCAGACATTTGCAGACGACTGCCCAATACTGCAGGGTGAAACCCAACACACACGGCCTACTGATGTTTTGCTTTACATTAGGCTATTATCTGTGCATAAACATGTCTAGATATAGGAATAAACACACTGTTTGTTTGAAAACACTCTTTCTTTGTCATACCACTGCAACTCATATGAGCGATAACATCATTAAATGTGGAGGGGCCTTACTATATTTTCCAGGGGGAAAGGGGGCCCAAAAACAGTTGGGAACCACTGCACTACAGTACTGAACACAGTTGATCAGGTCACTGTCCTGCAGTGTGCTGGAGCACTCATGAACTAAGTGATGTAAATATTTACTATAGTATGGTCGTATGGTAAAGGAACACTAGTTTGCACTGGCGTATCTACTGTATCATTACTATAGTATTGTTCCATGTGGGATGAATCAGCTGAACAATCATTTATTCTGCTCCTGTGCCAAACACAAGGCTCATTCAGAGCATCATGCTGACATGATGTATAATAAACATTAATGTATTAAAGGGACAGTAAGTACACACACACACACACACACACACACACACACACATTTCCTCAGACTCCAGTGGCTGTCAACACTGATGAGTTTCTTTCCTCTGATGGACACAACACAAGACACACTGAGGAGAAGAGCGGCCGTTGGCTTCAGAGCTGGAACAGTAAACACTACAGAAGCCAGTGGCTGTGTGCTCCAGCAGAATATCTTCACTTGTGTTCAGCAGAAGAAAGAAACCCACACAGGTCTGGAAGATGATTCTGGCTGAGCTCTGGCTCTAGGTGACTCAATCTTCACTGTTTTCCTCTACAACCTGCTATAATTGGCTCTAGAGAAAACAGGATGGAGATAATCAGAGTCCAGACGGTCCAGATCCACCAGTTTCAGCTCAGCCAAACCCGTGTCTGATAGCAGAGCCTGAAGCAGAGGTGGGTTATTCGGACTGACCCGGGGTCATGTCTGTCATGCTTCAGCGTTCATAGTGTGTGTGTGTATGTGTGTGTGTGTGTGTGGCAGGACAACATCAGCTCTTCAAACATCTACAATCCACACAGTTCAGGATGAACTCTACAGCTCATATACCAGCGGTGTGGACAGAGGATGTTCTGCAGCGAGCTCTTCTGGACGGCTGAAATGAACACTGGCAGTGATGATAATGAGAGAAGCTCAGTCTGGACATTATAATACTGATGAGCTCTTGCTGATTCCTGAGACAGGACTAAACCGCTCCGCCGACTATTGACGGCTGTTTGGTCTACAGATAACTCAGTCAGTTCAATTGTATCCGTCATGAAAGATCCACAACACAGCTAACTGTGTCACAGTGGTCCACAGTGAGGGTCTCGGCCTTCATATGCAATCAAACTGAGCGGAGGATTATTGGACTATTATTGGATTATTTAATAAAAAATAATTATTTAATAAAAAGGTCTTGATTTATGAAAGCAGCAGTCACTGATATCTTATATAAAGGACAAACTCTCCAGCCACAGCCTAAAGGGTCCGTTCACCCAAAAATGAACATTTGTGCACTGTTTACCCTCCCTCTAGTGGTTTAGACCTGCATGAGTTTCTTTCACGTGTTGAACACTGAAGAAGAAGACATGTTGAAGAATGCTGGAAACCTGTAACCATTCACTTCCATAGCAGGAAAAACATATGCAGTCGCTGGTTTCCAGCATTCTTCAGTATTTCTTCATTTGTGTTCAACTCTAGGGTCATCATCCTCGGCAGGCTGACCAGACGCATTAGAGATGAGACGGCTAGCGCAGATATCGCTGTAGTCACAGTCTCGGTCATCATCTGTGCAGAAGCACCAGCAGAGATCAGCCCCGTTTCCAAAGATCCTTCCTTCAAATCATTTCAGGTAGACAGAGGCGGTGCAGAGCAGACACAGATCATTACTACATAAACAGAAACATTACTCAAAAGCAGAAAAAAGATATATACGTGAACAAATACTTTGTTAGGATAATATTTGGCCCAGATACTATTTGAAAATCTGAAATCGAAGGGTCCAAAAAACAAGTCTAAATAATGAGAAAAATCACCTTTAAAGTTATCCAGATAAAGTGCTTAATGCACATTATTAATCCAAAAATCCAGGGTCACATATTTAATGTTGTCAGAACTTAAAGAAATTAAAGCTCTGATCAACAGATAATGCTTTAAAGGTTTGATGGTGATTTACATTTGACATTTACATTAGAAACACATAGGGGTTGTGGTCAATGTACACTGTAATTGGGCTAGGACTTCCACCAAAATACTCTTCCAAGAGTTCACACTTAGCTGATGATTGATAGTAAAAGCTAGTTTGGCGTGCTGTCCCGGGAGAGAGCCCTGAGCTTATAAGATCCTCGAGCCCTGGACTCCCTCCCGTTGCAAGGCGAGAGGGGAGTTTGAGCTCAGGTAGATCTCGAAGAAGATATTGAGATGAGAAAATTCTGGTTATTTATAGTGAGTTAAGGATCGTCTGATAGGATAATCAGTCATTAGCTAAAGATGGAACAGCTGTGAACAATCATAAGCACGAGATCCTCTCAAAATTAGTTGAATAAACTTTACTTAAAATGCTGAAGGGGTACTATCAAAGCCAATGCTCTCTTCTCAGGTGTCACAAATGCAGATATCTCTATGGCAGTACCTTGCCAGTACCTTTTCAGCAAGTTCAATTTTGTGACATACTGAGTACGTCCAACACGGTCTACACAATCTCCCAGTCTTGTGCATTCAATTATTTTATTCTTACCGCATTGATCTTACGATAATCGGTACAAAATCTATAGGTGGAGTCAGATTGAGGTACCAGTATACACAGTGAACTCCACAGACTTTGGTAGGGCTTGGCCATGGTCAGGTGAATACTGGACATCAGTTTTCATGATATCTCTCTCTTTACATTTATCAGATAAGGATGTTGCTTAATGGGCTGGCTGTCTCTTACATCACTATAATGGCAAATTAGTGTAGTTTGTGATGCAATGTCAGCAAAATGTTTTGGTATATTTACTAATTAAAGTACTCACAGCTTCAGACCGAATCGCAGACAAGTGAGAGAGATGGGATGATAAATGCATCAGAACAACAGAATTCTGCAAGTGAGCACCCAATCTCTGAGCATCTTTTACCACTAACCCATCCTCCTCAGGGCAGTATGATGGTGGCACAACTACAGCGGACACAGACACTGGTTTATCGACACACTTGTCTTGGGTCACATTACTTGCAACAGATGCCTTTAACATATTCACCTGGCATACCTGATTGTTTCTTTTGCGACCTGGAGTACAAACAAGATACTGTCGCTGAAACACGTACAACACACTCTTACGATCATACTGGACTTTATTCTAGACTGACAGTTTATTGGATTATCTCACAGGCTTTATGAAGCCGCTCAAAACGGGCAATGTCAGATTGTTATTGTAGCTCAAAACCAACACTAGAGGGCTCTGCTTCACCACATTAAACTGCTTTATTTGTGTTCAGTATAAAATAACTACATAAACACAGACATTCAGCATCTGCTCAGGCATTGTCCAGCTATACAAGTCTCACATTCACCCCATACAACATTCCCAGTATATATATATATATATATATATATATATATATATATATATATATATATATATATATATATATATAGTGAATGTGAGAATGAGAAGATTGGAGAAACGTTGCTGCTCTGATGAGTCTCCATTTCTGCTGACACATTCGGATGCTCGACTCACAATTTGGCCTCAACATCATGAAAGCATGGATCATCCTGCCTTGTATCAGCGGTTCAGGCTGGTGGTGGTGGTGTAATGGTGTGGGGGAGACTTTCTTTGGGTCCATTAGTACCAATTGAGCATCAACGCCACAGCCTACCTGAGTATTGCTGCTGACCATGTCCATCCCTTTATGAGCACAGTGTCTCCATCTTCTGACACAGGATCAGCTTCCAGTGCAGATAGGACCAGCGCATCTTTTGAGGTCCATCCAACGATCATCACTCTACCACCTCCCTCCACTCTTCAATACCAGTCACCACTTTACCACCCCCAACCCATGTACAGTGGTCCCTCGCTATAACATGGTTCACTTTTAGTGTAATTTGACATGCTCTTTTCCAACACTGCATTGTGTTCTGCGTCCTGACTGGCTGTAGACCAGTGTCATCCAATCTCCTCCACGCGTGTCACTGTAGGGGGCCAATACAGAATAAATAGAAGAAGATCAAATGGTGTTGATCCTTGCTTTCATTCTTGAACATTGGACTTGTTTTTCTGTTTTAGTTTTACACTGGTAACTGCAATGCACATGTACACGTCTATACAAAATAACTCACATTTACATTTGATGTAAAAACTGTTGCCAATTTTCAACAACAAACAAGCCAAGCAACATGGCTCTACAATACTGTCCCACAACACCGCTCAAATGTGCCTTATGTGTCATCAGCTGGACACAAACTCACTGTTCAGCATGGGATTTCAGCATTATTCTGTAGGCTTTTATCTTTATAAATAACTAATGTTAGTATTTTTTTTTTTTTATAAAATAAAATAATGTATTTGACTTCCGTTGTTTTGCATCATGCTAAAGCTGCTTCATTTTCTTGGAACAGCAACACTCATGCAGCTCACATGATTTTACTGTTTGTTTGCTTTTTGTGTGATGATTGTGGATATTTTATTTGGTGAATAAAGTCCTTAATGCTGTTAATGACTCTCTCTGTCTCATCCATGTTTTAAGCCATTCTTACCCTTCCCATGATAAGCCTAATAAACCAGCCTACATACAGTGCGTGATCAGAGGTTGAAAAAGCTTTGCACCCTCGCACAGGTGCACAATGACACAAAAAATAGATTGATTGAAGTAAAAAGTTTCAGGTTGCCTGTAAAACACATTAAAATGAAAGTAATGAGCCCAATGTAAAAATGTAAGGAGCAGAAAGTAAAAGTGGTCCAAAAAATAAAGTACTGATACCAGAAAAATACTATATATATATATATATATATATACACACACACACACACACACACACATTTGCCACTTTATTAGGTACACCTGTCCAACTGCTCGTTAACACAAATTTCTAATCAGCCAATCACAGGGCAGCAGCTCACTGAATTTAGGCATGTAGACATGGTCAAGAGGATCTGCTGAAGCTCAAAGTGAGCATAAGAATGGGGAAGAAAGGGGATTTAAGAGACTTTGAACGTGGCATGGATGTGCAGCCGACAAATCTGCAGCAACTGTGTGATGCTATCATGTCAATATGAAGCAAAATCTCTGAGGAATATTTCCAGCAGCTTCAAGTATCATGTTTCTCAGTAGTTGTTTGAAGTGCAGTAGTCATGAAGTCAATGTGTTTTCTTGCTCATGCCTTACTTGATGCATGATTTAATAAAGCAGTTAGCAGCACATGTGTCGTACACCTGCTTTAGATTGCTGTACACTACTGTTGAGTGAAGAATCCAGAATATCCAGTTTTGCTGCATTCTCTTGCTTTGTTGTTTTAAAAGTATTAAATGAAACCAACACAAAGACGCAGATAAACAGTTGCAAAGTTGATGAAATATGAAAAGTCCCTTTTATTTCTGAAGCACCTTAAACAATACAGACTGTGTTAAAGCTGCTTTACAGATGCAGTAGAAGAAGTAATAATCGAAAAGTCAAGGATAAGGTTTCAGTTCAAGAGATGTTCGTTGATGCTTCAGTTTAGTTTAATATGAATGTCACTGTTGAAGGATCCACTAACACTAACCAGGCAAACCTTGAACAGAAGGTGTCTGTGGACAGGATCAAAACACCAATGTAGAAATGGAAAACAAACCTTGGTAGAAACCAGGCTCAGTTCTCCAATTCTTGTCAAATGTAAAGGGCAGAGCTGCAGTCTGGATGTCAGAGGGTTTGAGAAAAATGAGCGTCTGTTGAGGAGACACTGCAGGTCTGAGTAGGTCTCCGGCGGGTGTTCAGGCTAGCCCATGATGTCAGTACTATGATGCATTTGTCACTGGGGTCTTTGCAGGACTTTACTGCTCCACAACCAACTGCCCAATCCAAGATCACATGAGGACTAGCATTATTGTGTTTATTGTTTATCACGGACAGGATCTCGACATTCTGAAGTTAGTCAGAGGATGTAGGGTTAACTAGTACCCAATTAGTCCTGCTGCCTCCTGCTCACTCGTACTGAAAGTCTAGGTAATTTAGTCCAATTTAGTTAATTTTCATACAATCTGCTAAATCAGCGATAACCAGAAATCAAATAGTCTCTGAGCTGAAGTGCCGACTGCTCCAAACAGTCTTGTGCAGTTTATTTGGATCAGGGTACTAGATCAGGGTAGCACAGGCCGATTCAGAATTAATCAAAACTTAACACCGTGTTGTCCAGATGTAACAAATCTTCTATGTAAGATGTTACACTGAGGGAGTTTCAGTCATACTGAAATTTAACTTCACAGGCCTGTTTTTTTTTCTCTTGTTTTTGTTTAATTTCTACAAGTTTAGACCACACAAACACAAACAATCAATACATACACCGAGGCAGTCATTGAGAATAACCAGTCTGTGTAAATGATATGGATGGTGAGGTGAATATATTCAGCTTGAGTGCAATGATATCCACATCAACTCTGTGAGAAATAAGATGAGCAATGTAGAATTAAGAGTCACTGACTGTATCATTCAAAGTCTCGGAATATTACAGTAGTTCACCTGCTGATGCTCCACACTTTCTGGAAAAACTATTGATGACCATAAAGATCCTTAAAAGCCAATCAATAATCATTGTGTAGTCCATTGAAAGCGTGCATCAACATCAATATCACCATCACCATCAATGAAAAACCTCCAGGACAACAGGTCCAGTCTACATAAGTAATAAACATGGGGAAAATCACAACTAAATATTGAAAATACTCTCCAACGTAAACACTCATTCAATACTCACATTTGAGCAGCAGCAATAATGTTCTCAAAAAGTCAGAACCAGAGTGTGTTGGTACCCTCAGTTCTCCATGCTGTTCCCTCAACCAAACACAACTCACTTGCTCTATGGTGGCCTGGATATATCCGGTTATCACTCCCCTCTAGCGCAGCCTAGTGGCTCATAGTAACATTGCAACCACTGCTTTGACACCACAAAGAACCAAAACTTTAATTATGAAAGCATGTAATGTTTCATTACACAGATAAAAGTGTATCATGCCAGTTACAGATTTAAACAATATTAAGAAATGCACAACATCAATTACCCAAAGATAAAATCAAGAGTTAGAGATGGATGAAGTACCTTTTCAGCATGTAAGTGTCTGATCCAAAAGCTCAGAGACTCACACACTGCAGCAGGCTATCTTCACTACAAGATCCCAATGACACACTTGTACTGTTTCCCTAAATACTCAACTCAGAACAAACAGCCATAAATACAAGACATTAAACACTTCACAAAGACTCTTGTCTGATCATGAGTTGCCCTGGAGTGGAACATCTGGCAAATACCTCATCAAAGCCAAACCCCAGGTCAACATATACAAGTCAATTTGTGAAATATTACAGTGAAAATGAGACCACTTCAGCAATCACACACAGGCATTTAAAATGACACCAAACATGAAAGGGAAAAACTAGATCCACGAGATACACCATGATGAGACGTTTCAGTGTGGAATGTGATTGACCTGCTCAGGTGGAGAAGGTGAAGTAGGGGAGGGCTCAGGATGAGTGTTAGAGACAGTTGAACAACTGGTTTCCAAGCTGATCTTCTTTTCAGATTAGGAAATGTATTGTTTTATTGCCTGACAGTTCTTGTGGTTTTGCCTCAGGAAATTCCTTAACAGTGGTCAAGGTCTGATATTATGGAGAGATTTAGCTGTTCTCACACTCGTTATGCCATAATTTCTTACCATCCCAAATAAAAAGTAAAGCTTCCGTTTTACTGTAACCTTTCAGACTGACTCCAGATTCTGATCATGGGCCACAGAAATGCCACCGAGCAGGTTAATTTCCCCAATTCTCTCATTTCAGTCTTTGGGAAATCCTCCAGAAGTCTATCAGAGGTAACATTCAGACACATTTACCTCCAAAACCAGCCTTCCAGCTCACAACACCCAGAAAGCAGGACCAGTTCTGCTGTAAATAGCGGAGCGGCAGTGATTCTGCACAGTGTCCATCATGAAGGCTGCAGGACAGCTCTGTGTGCTGGGGCTGATGATGCTGAGCTGGGTCTCGTGGCTCCGCTGTGACCCAGTAGACTCCATGTGCGGCGCGTATTTAAATGGAGACGTCAACATCGCAATCCTGAGCTCAATTCACTCTAAGGTGAGGAACCTTCACCAGCGAACCAGACCACAGCCATTCATCTGCTCTGAGTGAGTATGCACAACACCAAATCATATTATGACATGCTGCTACAGCAAATAAGAAGATATGCATACTAACCAATGCTAAGTTCAGAAATGGAAACCAGGAACATTAAAAACTTTAGTGGTCAAAATGTAACTTAAATGCCTTTTGTTCTCATTAATTAATTATTTGTTCTTAATTAATTTATGTTGTGGACTGCATATATGAATATTATTGAGATTAATTACAACGCTGATTGCATTTTAAACAGCATTTACTATTTGTTTACAGAATTTTGTGCTTTATATATACATATACTGGCACTTTCACATACATGGTATAGTTTAAACATATGTAATAATTTCTGTGATGTGAATTTTATTGAATAATTGAATTAGTATATTTGTACTATGCTTTATGCATGCATGTCAATTGAACAAAATTTATTGCTGTTTAACTATAGTAAATAAGGATGGATGTGTAATGAATTTGCAGTAATCTTTCATATGTAATAAACTTAGACAAGTTCCAAAACTGTCACTGGGATATCTGGGATTGTGAACAAGAGAAGTATAAACAGTCAAATTAAACTGTTAAAATAAAAGAGAAGCAGATCGGTTTGACTGTACAATGGGGATACCTCATACTCCCGGTGCTAAATCATTTGCCGTCAGTATGCAGAGGGGTGATCTGCTGTCAGGCTGCAGGTGGGAGAGAGATTGCTGTATGAGGACTGGGCTACCTGTGAGTGCTCTGAAGGCGGGGAGGGGCTGACAACATCACCCGCTGCTCATCGAAAAGAGAAGGGACAGTACAGTATGGACACATGAGAGTCTAAAAAATCTCAAGTAACACAAAAAGTCGCTAGATTTGCTGCTAAATATAGTGCTAAAGTGGCCAAGTTGGCAGCACTGTGCCCGCCTCTCACTTCTGTTTGTAAACAGTTAACAAAGCTATAATGATGGTGCCTTTTGTTTCTGTGTTTAACATCGAAGGGAACCTTTTTCGCCTCAAATAACATACACATGATGGTATATTTGTGATAAAGCATAATGGTGACATGATTAATGCATTGTTATCATAAACAGCATTCAGGGGTCATACAAGAGCACTAGAAAGACAATCATTAAAAGTCTGCTATCATTGTTTTGAGGATGATCTGATGAACTTTAATGTTTGGTAAAGGTTGATAAAATTCAGAGAGTATTTTGATTATCTGTTTTGGACCAAAGTCAATTCTTCTTCAATTCGTCTTGAAAGAAGGTTAAAAATCTCATTTCATAAGGCACAAGCTCTTTCTTAAGAAAAAACTCAGTAAATCATTCATCTTGAGTGAACTTGATCAGTATAGTGGGTAAGATGATAACTGGTGATGAACCAGTCACAAGGTCGATAGCCTCAACTTCCTGTTCTGTCCAGCAACAAAAGAGGTCTGACCTTCAAATTTTGACCAAAATGGCCCTCGATCAAGGTGATTCTGATAACAGGTGTCCTCTCAGTTATCTGTGTCTGTATCATTAAGTCCCCACACTTATATTAAACTTATTATGTTTGGGAGAATTACTATAAAAATGACAGAGGCAATGAGACTAAACCCTGCCATGCTTCACCTTGCTTTCTGTACAGTGATAAACAACAACACTTTTCCTCTGCTGAACATTAGGGTTAATTAAAGTTAACTCATCAATAGTGAAGAAAAAACTGTTCAAAAACGGTCACCAGAATTAAGCAAGCTCATATTCTTTTTTGCCAGTTTTGATCTGATGACATTTGTACAGTCGCTGGGTGCCATCCACACAGTCGAGGAGATCAACAATTCTAATTTTCTCCCGGGGATTAAGCTGGGATATAAAATCTGTGACCCTTGTGCATCTCCCACCAAAGCACTGCACTGCCTGGAGCATCTACTGGCCATCAACGGATCCTTACCGGCCCTTTTGGACTATTCAGACTTCTGTCCACCATCCAAAGCAATAATGGGAGAAAGATACTCTGAGTTATCCATCGCTATCGCCAAGCTCCTCAGCCTCTACCTCGTTCCTCAGGTAACTTCTGAACTCTCTACCTTATTAAAGTCACATCTACTCTCCACATCTACAATTCCTGCCATTTCTGGCACTCAATCCAGCAACATTTGGATCAATAAGTCCAACTCTCCAATGCACAGGTGTCAGGCTCCTGGAGTTCCTGGAGAGCCACAGCTCTACATAGTTAGCTTTAACCCTAATTAAGTTGGAATTAAACCCTGCTGGGACATGTCCCTGTACTCCGACTCTAACCATTAAATCCCAAACTAAAAATCAAACACTTTTCCTTATGATGGCAAGATTTATTCTATGTGTTCTGTAGGGATTGTGTTTAATTTTTAGTTTGGGACAACTATTGATCTGGCTTCCTTGCTAAGTTAGCAGAATGATTTAGAAATCAGAGTAGCATGTTTTTGGATCTTGATGATTTGATTTTGTCTACAATTTTTGGTAAATTTGTTAATTTTATAATTGTATTTGTCTCCTGTCTAGTGTTTATTCAGTTGTTTTCCTGAAAGGGTATTATCAGTAACTGAAGGAAACACTTGATCTGTCCCCAGGTCAGCACGTCCTCCTCTTCTCCGGTTCTGAGTGATAAACTGCGCTACCCGTCCTTCATGCGTGTGATTCCCAGTGATGTGTACCAGGCTCAGGCGCTGGTCAAGCTCATGTCTCATTTCTCCTGGAACTGGGTCGGTGTCGTGTACGGAGATGATGACTATGGTAGAGGAGCCTATCAGAGCTTCATGGAGGAGTCACAGGGCAAAATATGTGCAGACTTTGAGAAAGTGGTGCCGCACTACTTAGACCAGGTGGATGTAGATAAGTACATCCAAGAAGCTGCAAATGCTATAAGATCATCCTCTGCTAATGTGACGCTGCTCATCCTGAAGCCGCAGCTGGTGGAGAAGCTCTTTAAGGAGATGATCAAGACCAACACTAGCAGAGTCTGGATCGCGAGCGACGCCTGGTCCATGTTTCGCCCACTAACCCAGATGAAGGACATCAACAAAGTGGGCCCAATCTTTGGCTTTTCTTTTTCTTTGGGAAACATTCCAGGGTTTGAAGACTACTTGAGGAACCTGAGGCCAACACCTGGAGGGAAGAACGACTTCATCGAGGAGTACCAGCAGCTGAGGCTGAACTGCTCGCTGTGGCCGTCCAACTGCACCACAGATGATGTGCTGTACGCAGTGGAGCTGAGGGAGGCCTATCGAGAGAGAGTGGCCATATACGCAATAGCACATGGGCTCAGGGAACTATTGAAGTGCAACGACACCACCTGCTCGTCTGAGACCAACTTCCCTCCGTGGCAGGTGAGGATTCTCAGACTCTGTCAGGAAACTCATAATGGTGAGAACGCAGTTGGGGTTAAGCTCAGTGATTAACCATTCATTAGCGTGGGTCAGAGATCTCCAAGACTTCAGCTTTACTTGCCTGTAAAGATGTGACGCTCCCAAAACCACATTACAGAATAAACAATCCAAGTAAGGGCAGGCAGCAAGAATGTGAAAACCATGATAGGCAAACAAACAAGGAATGCTCAGTAATGATGGCCAGGGCAAATCAATACATAGAGAGGATCAAGAGGTACGAATGGCCATTTATAATGGGATGTAATGCAAGTCAGCTGTGAATGAACTCAGCCCCAGAAATGAGGGCTTCTGGGAGTTGTAGTCTGAATGATAAATTGAATGTTGGAGGTAAAATAATTTAACTGCTGAAATATTGACCTCAGATCTTTCAGAGACTTAACGTCTGCAGGAGGGACAAAACAAGTTTGGGCATAAGCCTTGATGTATAAGTTCTCCTTACTGTTTGTTGACGTTAGCATTGTCAAATGACATATTCTGCAGAGTTCTGAACAGCCATGAACGACCACAGGATTGACGTTTAATCCTTGTTTCGCAGCTCGTGGCAAGCATGCGCAGAGTCAATTTCACACTCGACGGCAACTCTTATTTCTTTAATGAAAATGGTGACTTCACGGATGGTTATGATGTCATAATGTGGAAGGAAAATAATGAAGAGAGAATGATTGAGCCTGTGGGGAAATTCCTCATTAAAAAAGGAGATGTGGAAATCTTTAGTGAATACCACTGGATCAATGAAACGGTAAGTGCTGAAGTATTTTAAGCTAACACCTCTGTCCTTCAGTGGAAAGTGCATATTGATGACTGCAGACACTCACACTCCTCCATCCACCAGCTCCTCAGCTCCAGTTGCTCTCAGTTCTGCCAACCGGGAACAGTGAAGAAGCAGTCAAACATCACCTGCTGCTACAAGTGCGTCCCCTGCGATGTGGGATACTACACCAACGCATCAGGTGATCATGCTGATTCAACCGTATGAGCATTTCCCTCTGGGTTCTTACTTAGTCCTTAACTGCTTCAGAGTTTTTTCCATTCAACAAAGTGCACATCACAGGATATTCTGCCATGATTCCAGTTCCACAGAAGCATTTTTAGTTCAAAGGGTAATAAGTGAATTAAGCCTTGTCAAGTATCCCAGCAGACCCACAACATCATCAGACGTTAACCCTTCACACTCTGCTCTTACTGTTGGATGAAGATCAAAGAAGATTGACCACCAGCTGCTCACATTTAGCCATGAAACATCCAATATTAAATTGACCAGTGTTTCAGTTCTGTGGTCTAAACCCTGGATCTAATTTAATAAAGCGTACCCCATTTTTCCTAAGCAGGAAGTGTGCTGTTCTAAGCGTTTCATTCAGAGGTTTGAATGTTAGAGGCCTTGCTTTCAGTTGAGCAAAATGCATTGCAAAATGCATTTGCTGAATAAGGACCAATGCCTAACCTCACTATCTTTGCTTAGTCCCTGGGTCATCACAGCAGAATGAACCGCCAATTACTCTGGCATATCTTTTACAAAATGGATGCCCTTTCAGCCCCAACCCAGCACTAAGAGCACACTATCTCGTGAACTGCCAGTGCTGGAAAAACCCACACACACTATCATTCACAAACACACTTGTATACTACGGCTAATTTAGTTTCTCCAGTTCACCTATAGCATATGGGTTTGTTGGAAGCTAGAGCACCTGGAGAAATCACATACAAAAACACTGGGTATTCATGCACAAACTGAGGCGCCTTCAAGACTGAAATAAAATACAATCTTTTTCAAAAACCGGAAACCTGGGGTGCTGAAATGTCGTTGGGAAAGCTGGCTGTGGGTGGGTTATAGAGATCAAAACAGAGACAGACATCCCAGCACACGATTCAAAGCAGAATCACTGACTTTGCCACTGTTTTTCAGATGTTCACTTAGCAATTTCTGAAACATATGCAACACATTATGGCCTGTAAATGATATCTTAGAAGACTCAAAAAACTTACAGCACCCTTAACATCCCAGTAAGCGAAGTTATGCACTCATAACCACAATTTTTTTGGAAACCCACTGTAGAACAAACGTTATTGATTTTGCAAAACTCAAATCCCAACATTAAGCTAATGACAGTATCTGAGGACAAACTCAGTGCTGAAGGGCTGGTGTCCTGCAGAGTCCAACACCAATCAAAAACCACTGATCATGCTAATCACGGTCTTCCAGACCCTAGAAATCTATAGGCAGGCGTATTGCTAAACTTTGTAGGACACCAGCTTTAGTGGACCCATCGCTGCTAGACTTTAGAATATTAAACATTAGAGCTGCTTTTCTATCTCACATGTCATGACTGTTTGCATGTTTGCTTTTCCAGATCAGTCTGAATGCCTGAAGTGTCCTGACGGGCAGTCATCTCTTAAAGGAGCAACCCAATGTGAGATCGTCAAGGAGCAGTATCTGTTCTGGACGGATGGTTACCCCATAACTCTGTTAGCGGCCACTGCTATAGGCCTGCTTCTGGTGTTGGTTTCGTCCATCCTCTTCTGTGTGCACAGGAACACGATGGTCATCAAAAAGGCGGACGGCACAATGTCAGGGTTCATGCTTCTGGGGCTGACGGCCAGCTTCATCAGCGTGATCATGTTCATCGGCAGACCAAATGAGCATCTGTGCAGAGCACAGCAAGCCGTGTACAGCCTCGGCTTCACCCTGTGTGTTTCCTGCATCCTGGTTAAAGCCTTTCGCACCTTCCTGGCCTTCCTAGTCTTCAATCCACAAAAGCAGCATGAGCTTAAGAAACTCTACAAGCCTCTGATCATCCTGGTCCTGCTGACTGGGGGTCAAGCCATCATCCTACTGTTCTGGCTGATTTTAAAGTCTCCTTACCCAGATCCTCTGTGGCCAGGAAGTGGCTTGATCAAATATGTCATCTGTAATGAAGGCTCTATTGCAGGTTTTGGGGCAATGCATGGCTACATCGCTCTGCTGGCCTTCACCTGTTTCTTTCTTGCGTTTAAAGGCAGAAAAGTCCCGCAGGATTTCAACGAAACCGGAGTCATCATCTTCAGCATGCTGATCCATCTGTTCGTCTGGCTTTGCTTCATTCCCATTTACATTGACAGAAACAGGACAGAGCAGCGGCACATCGTACAGGCCTCAGCCATCCTGGCCTCCAACTACGGCATCATGTTCTGTCATTTTCTCCCCAAGTGTTATGTGGTGCTGTGGGAGCTGTCCGAGAACTCTAGGGCGATTATCCTAGGCAGGCTGACCAGACGCATTAGAGACGAGATGACCAGTGCAGATATTGCTGTAGTCACAGTCTCGGGCATCATCTGTGAAGAAGTATCAGCAGAGATCAGCCCCGTTTCCAAAGATCCTGCCTTAAAATCTGTGGAGTTATTTCATGCAGAGAGAGGCGGTGCAGAGCAGACCGTGACCCACCGTGTGCAGACCAGACGAAGACACATTACTAAATGAATAAACACACAGGGCTTAAACTAAGTTTACATTTTAATAAACTAAAGATTTTTTCCACATAAAGTATTTCTGAATACTCTGGGTGATCAACAAGCAACACATCTCTGAAAAACTGCTAAAATGGTGCTTTTTTATTGTTTTGGTTTTTTATTCAATTTAATTATTATGCAATACCTGAAAGCTGAATAAATAAATATACTTAAATGTAAACTTTGTTAGGATGATATTTGACAAAGATATCATTTGAAAGTCTGGAATCTGGGTCCAAAGAAATTGAAATATTGACAAATCAACTTTAAAACTGTCCAATGGAAATGCTTAGCACATTATTAATCCAAAATCCCAGAGTCACAAATAACTAAATGTTAAGGGACAATTAACTGACAGAACTCTGTTATTAAAACAAATAATTATATTTTAGTCAAACTATATCTAATTAATCCACAGTAACTTAGAATGATTAAGTGGTGTCTTAAACCTTTTATACAGGGTTAGGGTGTCTGTTTTTAAAAGGGAGTCATTTACATATTGTTGTACTAATAGTCATAATAAACTATGTGATCACAATAAATAAAAAAATCAACCAATTTCATGCTGCTGTTGTACAGCTGTTTCTTTACAGACTGTTAAATATGTGTGTATAAACCTCATTAAACTGATTTGAGAGTTGGTCCTTCATATTGTTGTTATTGTCTGCCACTGATTGTCATTCCTGTAAAGCGTTTATAAACCCTGATTAAATCCTCATCTCTGACAGCAGGTTGCAGAAATCACTGACAGAGTCCCGGAGAGGATTTCAGTCCAGAGAAAACTCCTACAAATACTCCTGATCCACGACACGTTTAACTCAGTTTACCCTGTGCTACTGCTGCCAGGACAAAACACACGTCACCAAATGCTTCTCTTGTTTTTCATTGTTAACCCTTTTTACAAAACAATCAAGTCACAGGATTTTTAAGATATATTTTGATTATTATGCATATAACATGGATATATAACACAGAAAGACAACAGACTTTAATTGAATCAGAGTTTATCAGGGGTAAACTCTAATAAGACTTGGTAACCAGCAGGGCATCTTATTAGCCAGATGAGCTTATAGTCTTACGCATGCGCTTTCCTCCTGAAGTGTGAGCATATGTGTGTGTGGGAAAGACTTAAGCTTCAATCCTGTCCTGTCTGTGGAACAAAACAGCAACTGGACAGAAGGTATATAGTCAAATAAATCAAGAAGGCTGGAAAAGCAGACAAAGAATGTACAGTTGAGCTTCATATCTGCGTTCGACAAACCTGCTGAAAAAGAAAGGAGGATCATTCTCTCATCAACATGGGCTGCTCTCCCTCTAAAGGACAACTCTTCAGTAAAAGGCCTGCTTTACCCTCTGGGCCAGCAGAAAGCAAGAAAAACCCCAACCTGCTGTCAGGCGGAGATCAGATTCAGTCCAAAGCAGAGGATTCAGAAGAACTAGCGGAAACAGAGATAGAGGAACCTGCAAAACACTCTGAGGGTAAGAGGCATTCAGTAGATGATGTAGTCTGTGATGCCACAGCAATAGTGCGAGAAGATGCTGCTGAGAAGATTCTGGAGATAATCAGTTCTCATGATGAGCAAAGAGCACAAGAGACTCTCCTAGAACAGCAGGAAGAAGCAGTGGAGGAGAAAAAGACCAGAGAAAAGCAGGTGAAGCGAAAGAAGCAAAGGAAACCCAGACTGAGAAAAAACTCCCATGTGCTGGCCAAAGCGGAGTTTGTACTGATAGCCCACCAGGCAGCCTATGCGTACCTGAACCCCAGCATATCCAAATACGAGGCTCTCCTGGGGCTCCTAGGTCAGGCTGCACAGACCCAGCGCTCTCTACAGACCACGGTGGCTTCGGTAGTCCTCCACTTCGAGGAGATCAACCAGGCTCTGGAGGACCTGGCTGCTGACGGCGAGCAGCTGCTGAGGGAACACGGACACAACATGACATGGCCCGCTTCTCTCAAAGACTATCCCCCTACAGCAGCCAATGGCCAGACCGGCTCCCCGCTGCCATCCGAGCTGCTGCAGCAGATGCTCCTCCACTCCACAGTGAACATGGCCTCGATGGGAGACTCTGTCAGATGCCGGAGCGACTCGGCCCTACAGGAACTAGCCCAGTACTTTGGCTCCATGTCTGAGCTCATAGGAGAGAAGCTTCTGGCTAAACGTGCGGCTGAGGAGCGCCTGAAGCAGGTCCTGTGCCATGTGGAGGCAGCTGCCTTCAGAAAGCCTGGTCCTGAGGACTCTGCACTCCACAGTGAGGACAGCGGCATCGGTGCCGAGAACGACTGTCAGAATGGGTCAGAGCGACAGCGTCGCAGCAGGGGGAGTTCAGGATCAGGAGCAAATGCTGGAATAACATCTGCCTTCAACAATAGTGCATCTCTAGACCAGCAGCACGCCAGTGAGCCAGTTTCAGAAGATGATGAGGATGATGAAGAGGATGATGAAGATGCAGAACCCGAGGAGGAAGCCAGTGGCAAAGATGAGCTGGAGGTGCAAGAGGACAAGAAGATTGAGACAACGTGTGGCTTTTCTGAAGCACACACCAGCCGTCCTGCTTTCCAGGGTGGGCTTCAGGAACCAGCCAAGGCCAGCTATCTGAAGAGGAAAATCAGACGGCCGAAAACAGCAGACAACAACACTTTACAGATGAAACCAAAGCACCGCCATTTAAGAGGACCAAAGCGCTCTCAATCTGCAGAGTGTTTGTGCAGCGAAGAGAAAGACTCAGATCCTCATGAGAAACTGGGATATCAGAGAAACCAGCACGCACAGCACTGGAGGAGGAAAAACTGTTTACCGGAAGGCCGTGTTCGGTCAAAGATCAGAGGTGGTTCATCAGGGGCACCCAGTGCAGACAGATACTACGGCCTTCAGTATGGCAGCAAAGGGCCTTTCAGAGCAGCTCCACCCAGCTCTCCTCCGACCTTTACTCCAGAGCCACCGGGGCGAAATGCTGTCAGGAGGCTCATCAACACTTTCAGCCAAGGAGTGGAGGACAGTTCAAGACAACGCCTTTTAGACCAAAGACCAGTAAGGGCCAGAGGCCACAAGAAATGCAGTCTGCCACTTCTGCAGAACAGCAGAGCAGCGCTGACCACCGGTGCCGACCTACATCTGCTGTCTGACAGACCTGAGATCCTGGACCTGGACAGCCTCCCGCCTCCGCCTCCAGAGATGCTCATGGACAGCTCGTACAGCAGCAGTGCTGGACCATCTGCTGAAGAAGGGCCTCATGATGTGCAATGCCGAGGTCAGCGCACTCTGACCCAGAGACAGCCTGTGCCACTCAGCCGGGCCAACGTGCAGCGCTGCTCCATCAGCTCCTCTCGGCCTTCGAGACAAGATGCTTTCCTGGGCTCCAGCATTGAGCGGGATTATACACAGGTGACAGAGGGAGAGAACGCGTCGCTGTACACCAAGTGTTATCCTCCAACCACTCCACCAGTCTCCAGGACACGGCTCCCACCCTCATGCCCCAGTGTGCACCACGCAGTGCCGAGTCCCCCATCCACAACCTGGCCCCCCAATGGGAGGTGGACTCCATCTGCAAAACCACACACACTTCCTCCTGGCTCACAGTCTTATTTAGAGGCCCGGGCCAAGTTTTGTCAGGAGAACCAACCGTGGCCCCCCTCATGCACATCCACACTTCCCCGGCCATGGGGAGATCCAGCCAGAGGGAGGGTGTCAATGGGACACCTCCAGCCATCAGGTCACTGCCCACAGGCCCACAGCGAGCCACTGCCGGACATCAGAGCGCAGGAGGGGCTGATCGAGGACGCCTCAGACTCCACTAGCGATGGGTGAGTGTCCTCCATTACTGAAATATCACACATCTGCATATCACGATATCTGCCGGTGAGGGATTTAAAGCAAACACAACCAAATGAATGCTTAGAGATGACCAAGCAGTGTTATAAGGAAGAAACACTGAAGAATGCAAGAACAACTCAGCCATTGACTTACATGCAGAATCAAAAACACTGTGCAAGTCACTGTCTGTTTTTATTCCAGCATTCTTCAGCATCTCCCTTTGTGCTCAACAGAAGAATGATGAAAATGAGGAAATGATGTCAGAAGGTTCAGTTTTGGTTGACCTGGCCCTTTAAGAAAACAATAAGAGTGTAAAGAATACCTGCACTCTGCTTTGGCTCACCTGGTTGTTCTTGGTGTTTTCAGGCTGATAGAGCTGCAGTATAGGCCGTGGGGTCCAGTAACAAACACAAATACTCATGACTGTAACTGAGTAGTGTTTCTCAGGAATTGTAATTGACTAAGTAGTTTAATAAATGTGTACGTTTACTTTCTCTTGAGCACAGTTTACTGCAGTATCTATACTATACAAATATATACAAACCCCTCACAAAAATGCCAACTGGGCTGGCAGAACCAGGGCCGGCAGTGTTCTTGCTGTGGGGCTCACAGTGCTAACCACTGGGCCGCCGCGCCGCCCGATCAATGGTAAAGGAGGAGAATTGGGGAGGAAGGGGGGTTTCTTCCAAACAAAGATAAAGTGGACTGAAAACTGTGGTTAATTATAGTAGCTTAGGGCTCGTATGATTGGAAGATAATGATTAGCTAATACAAGACCGGCCGTGATAAATCATAAGCACATGATCCTCTCGAAATTAGTTTATAAACAAACTTCACATATTGTTTTGTCTATAGGGATTAGAGAAATCAGTCCTGTGATTCCCGTCCAATCAAATCACACATAGAAGGTAAATCACCTCATACTGAACTACCTCAAGACATGAGGGATTTAGAATTGCAGCAACTGTTTGTCAATCCTACGTCAAACCTAAGATCAACCAAATATCAACGTCTAATGATGGTACAGCTTGGCGTTGTGTGGACGTTACCACTATGACGTCTGTCAGATGTTGGATTTTGGTTGCCAGACCTGATGAATAAATGTCAGTATGTGACGTCAGTGTGATGTTGGGTGAGGATGTTGACTCAGTGTTGGATTTTGGTCACTTTCCAAATATCATCATCATTTGACGTCATTATTGGGCATTAAAGCAGTGTTGTCCTCAGATAATAGTACTTTTGATTTTTCAGCACTCTGTCCAGCTCTGGCTATAGCAGCGACGACACGTATTTAATCATCATTATAATATTTAATAAGTCAAGTAAAACTTGACTGTTCACATTCATAAACAGCAGTGACGTTTCCTTTTTACCTGAAGTAATATCAAACATATCTCGGTCATTATTAATATTTTTAAAATATTGAATCACATATCACACATTCAGATATATTGCGTATCTCATTTGTCTTCAACATCACCCAGCTCTACTTCCTCTATATATAAGCCATGCGATGACACAGGTGTGATTAGGTTGAGGATTTAGAGTGGGTGGCCTACAGACACACAGAACAGACGCAGCTGCTGAGAGACAGGTGGAGGACCGCTGAGCTGCATTAGTCAACTGGGTTTTTGTGTTAATACAGACACTACATCAGCTAGTTCAGGGCTCACCAAACTTGTTCCTGGTGGTCCGGTGTGAAAGCTGAAAACTATTAAGCTCCATGATAGGATAGTTACAGGCGTCCGGCTTCCCTCAAAACATCTTCTGTGTTTAACACAAGACAGACATTCACACAGGTAAAAGGGAGTAATGATGACAGAATCGGCTGAGCGATCTCTCCACTGTACTGTGATGATGGGTGATGCACTGAATGCATTTCTGTGAAGATGAACATGTTATTCTCAAACAAACATTCTGACTGGATGAGTTGAGTCAGGGCTGACAAACACACAGCGCTGAACCACAGTTTATTAATGCCCGTACACTAATAACAGCAGAGTCAAACACACAGCGCTGTACAGGGATGTCCTCAAACATGCTCAATCCAGCCAGAGTGATCGCTCAAACCGTCAAGACCAAAATAAACACAGACAGAAAATCCAGTGTATAACAGTGCTTTATTGTTCAATCAGAACACACTGCTGATTTATTAAAGACTACTCTAGCACTGAAGAGCTGCAGATATAGATATATTGAGTTATAATATTGTAATCATCCTGAGAAAGAGAATCCACAATCTCTGTCGATTACACTGCCCTATAATTAAAGATATGAACAGCAGAAATACCCTGTAAGAGCTTGATATTTATGGCAGAATATATACATGATTATTAATAAGATTGGCAAATTAAATGATTTAACAGTTCAGTTCAGGAAGGCAGTGTTACGAGACTCAAGTTATGCCAACATATCTGACAGTATTGTTCTGCTGATACACACACACACACCACACACACACACACACACACACACACACACACACACACACACGTTTACTTCGGGAAGTCAGGGGAAACCCAGAGGAACAACACTTTGTCTGGTCGTGTCTGTAATGTGCTGACAGTGTGCATCTCTAATAAGCTGCTGCTGAATGGTCAGTGAACTGTACTGAGTTGCTCAGGAAGAGCCTGTTCTGTCTGTCTGGATATTGCTCATGACTGTAGGTTAAAGACTTATCATGTTGTGATCATGAATAGAAGCAGAGGAACACAAGAGAAAGAGAAAGATGTCAGCTGTGTGTGTGCTGAGAGTTTAATCTGTGCAGCTCAGGCTAATCCTGCAGATTACCATCAGACAACACTGACAACAACCACTCACCTGTGCTGACGACGAGGAGGAGGAGGAGGAGGAGGAGGAGGAGGAGGAGGAGCATGGCCTACATACTGTACACCTCTCCCAGTCTGTCCATACATCCATCATCTCACTGTCCATCAGTCCTTTTCTCTGTCTGTCTGTCTATTGGTCTAAGCGTCTGTCCATCCAAATTTCTATCATCTATCTATCTATCTATCTATCTATCTATCTATCTATCTATCTATCTATCTATCTATCTATCTATCTATCTATCTATCTATCTATCTATCTATCTCAATCTCAGTCTATCCCTGAGTCTATCTGTCTTTCTCTTCATCTCTCTTGAAAGCACAAATGGTATTTGATTAATTAATAAACAGATTAGAAAAGCACATGTGGTGTCGTGTGGAGCAGAGGGACAGATCTCTGAAAAATAAAGATGTTGCCGTCATTTACTCTCGCTCAAGTGGTTATAAACATTTATCAGCTTCCTTCATCTGTTGAACACTGAAGCAGATCATTTAAAGAAAGCTGAAAACCTGTAACCATTGACTTCCACTGCATTTTTCCCAGTGGATGGTTACAGGTTTTCATCTTTCTTTAAAATGCCATCTGTAGTGTTGAACAGGGGAAAGAAACTGGGGAAGGTTTAAACGTACCTGAGGGAGAGGACACAGTGAGTAAACTTATTTATTTGGGCTGAACTGACTGGTAAACAGTCCTAAACGCAGCATTAGATCCCACTGAACATGATCCTTTCACATATGTGTTATGAAATCTCTTCAGCTTATATTAGATCCCTGCAGACCGGATGCTGAACTCCTCTTTACGTGTTGAGCTCAGCTTCATCAGGGTTGCAGGACTCGTTGCTGAACTGTGAGAAGTTTACTTCTGTTAAATCTACGGCATAAAGCCTTTACCGGCCCGGCAGTGTTGTTTGTCTGGATGTTTCCTGAGGTTCTGTTTGTGTGTTTCCCACAGGACGAGGCCTGAATGTGAGCCGGAGCCGGCAGACTCTCACCTGAACACACTCCAGCCGCAGCAGATTGCAGATTAGCTGGATTACAGACCTGAGCCGGGATATATCGGGAAACATTTCCAGAGAAATATCAGCACCACAATGCTCACAGGAGCTTTAGAGAGTGTGCATTCGCCTCTGTGTCAATCTGTTAAGCTCATGTTTACTTCTCTATCTATAGCGGGATCTGTCTATTGATTTCTAATGTTTAACACCAGATCAAGCGTCAGTCAGATACACTCTGCCTTTCCCAGACTCATCTCACTGTACTCACTGTTCAACACACTGTATTACTGAGACACCATCAATAATAAACTAGAACACTCCTAATCTCTTATGAGTGTCTTGTGAATCTGTATTCGTGCGTTTAAGTGGAAGATGATTGTTATTATTAATGTTTTAGCACTGTACTCGACTGCAGAAGACAAAGTCAACCATTTAACACACCCAGGCTTGTTTCACTGTCTTTGTGAGGACATTAGAGACGTTCACTGTGTCTCTATGAGGTTTATAAGTATATACGTATTATATAATGTTAATCAAATGAAGGAGCGCATATCTGCTGTATATCAGAATGCAGATGAGCCTAAAACCAAATGAGTTGTTCTTGGATATCTGCTGCCGCCTGGTGGAGGTGTTAGTCTCCTACAATGACCCTTGATTTCTTCATGTCTCAGGTGTTATTGGGTTTTGTAAATGTCAGTCAATGAAATAGGGCTTCTTTCTTCTAATACAGTGTTTGGATCAGAGGTGTCAAAGTCAATTCCTGAAGGGCCACAGCTCCAACCCGTAGCTACTGCATATTCTCCACATACAGTACACACACACACAAACACACACACACACACACACACACACAAACACAAACACACACACACACACACACACACACACACACACACACACACACACACACACACACACACACTAAAGTGAATGATCTTCCAGTCGACAGCATCAACACTGAATAAAGCTTTTATTGAGCTGGAGTCAAATGAACACAGCGAACATCTACTGAGAGCTCCAGATCTGCTGGACTTACAGAACCAGAGGAGCAACAGGAACTGCACGCCTCATCACACTGCAGAGGAACATGCCGGAGCAGACAGCAGGACTGAGTGTGTGTGTTCTGGCGTCTGGTCATTATGTGTGTGTGTGTGTGTGTGTGTGTGTGTGTGTGTTTGTGTGTGTGTGTGTGTGCGTGCGTGCGTGTGTGTGTGTGTGTTTGAAGCAGTGTTGTTGTCTGCAGTTTGGTTTGAGTTTAGCACAGAAGCAGAAGATGAAGGAAACCAGCTGAAACACACACACACACACACACACACACACACAGTTTGTGTCACCCAGAGTGTGCTGATGCTCTGTCCTGCTGTCTGTGTGTGTGTGTGTGTGTGTGTCTGTCTGTTTATCTGTGTAAGTGTTTGAGAGTGTGCAGAGTGTCTAACAGTGTGTGTGTGTGTGTGTGTGTGTGTGTGTGTGTGTGTGTGTGTGTGTGTGTGTGTGTCGAAGTACGAGTGTGCCTTTATTTACATGCGTGTGGTTGTGTGTGAGAAACCGCTCACAGTGTGCTGGTGTGTGTGTGTGTGTGTGTGTGTGTTTGTGTGTGTGTTCAGGATGCATCTGACGGCACGTGCTCCTCGAAGCCCTCGCTCTCCCGCACCAGCGCCCGCTCCAGGATGACGCGTCCCTCTTTGTAGCGCTGGCTGTCCTCGGTGGCGAACTCATAGATCCAGCCCAACTTACTGTTGCAGTTCTTACAGCTGACGTCCCGCACCATGTGTCTGCCCGTCAACATGACGCGGTCCTGCACCTCACTGTACTGCAGGTTCACCACCTGAACACACACACACACACACACACACACACACACACACACACACACACACACACAATACCAGAGCTTTATATTATTTGCTCATTAAAAGTCGGTCTCATGTCATGGGCTGCTGCTGGCCACTGGAGGGCGCTTTTTCAGACACAACCACACACACTGACGCTCACTAACCCCGCCCCTCACAGTGACATCACTCACTATATTGAGCGCAGTGTGTCTGACATTGCATCTCTGTGATATGCGTCTCAGCTTGCATCATCAAGACTGCATGCAGATTCTACAGTGCTGAAATGAAATGCGCTGTTTTCCTCCATCTGGCAACCCGGGTGCTGTTATACACAGGTAAGCTGGCAGACGCGGGTTATAGAGAGCAAAGCAAACACACTGAACACACGAAGCAGAATGTCTGACCTCAGCATTGCTCTTCACTGACACACATATGATCACCGAGCTCGATTCTCAAACACCTGACCACAAACTGTGGATACTGAAGAATGTACACGCTGCACCTTTAAGTGAACAACGGCCGATCGCTTCACTAGAACAGAGCATCACGCATCACGTAGAGTCATCTAAAGCTGCGTCTGTGCTGGAGCTACTGTATATCAGTCATGACATTTACTCATGAAAGGAGAATTTGCTTGTTTTCATGATCAGACTAGGCTTTAATTTAAAGTGAAAGCATTTCTTTGGTGTGTTTTACACATGCTGCTGTGTTTGTGACAGTACGCCACTGAAGCAGAGACTCGTCTAGTGTTATTCAGCTTCATTAACTGGAGATCTATCTGTGATGATCTGTAGCTCAGGCTTCAGCATGGTCATGTTCACACAGTGCTGTACGCATTCATCCATATTTAACTTTCATCTTCAGTTGATCTTCTGTTAGAGGCTGCATCACAGAAAAATGACTTGATCAGGTGAATTTGCTGAACAGGACCCGTTTCTGCACCAAGCACATTCACACCTGTTTTCTAGAGACTTTCTGTGAGTTTTCTGAAATATGTTCATCATCAGGCGTCCTTCACCTCTTGCCTGAGTTTATCACATTAGGGCTGTCAGGTGAAGCTCATGCCGCCTCTACAATATTCAGATCTGGACTCTGTGCAGGCCATTTCATCAATGTCTGTTTCATCAGTGCTCTGTCCTTCTCAAAGTATGATTTCACTGCATCGTCATATACTGCATTAAATATAGCTGTGACGTGTGTGTGTGTGTGTGTGTGTGTGTGTGTGTGTGTGTGTGTGCTGCTGAAGCTGACCTTGTTGAAGAGGAACGCGCGGCCGGTGGCGCCGGTGAAGCGTGTGGAGATCAGCTCTGAGCGGTTGGTCAGAATCGTGTCACAGTTAGCACAGGAGAACAGACGCGTCCCACCGATGTGGTCCAGGAAGATTCGACCCATCGCAACTCTGAAACACACACACACACACACACACACACACGTTTAGTATGTCACCATGACAATCACACCATAGCATGAAGACAGCATGAAAAAACAGATAAAGATACACACACACACACATACACACACACACACACACACACACACACACACACACCAGCTAAACACACTGAGGTAAAGTCGAGAAAAAGAGGGATGAAGGTGAATAAATATTAAAAGTGAACCCATATCAGCAGTGAGTGACTATAGAGCAGAACACTGCTGACAGTCAGTTAATTATCAGTGTTGATGTTGATCTGGGCTTCAGGCGGGTCAGACGGAATATTCACAGTACTGTAAACAACACAGCGAGCGCAGCACACGCTGACACTGAGAACTAATGAGCGAATATACAACAACTTCAGCTCAATATTAACATTACACACACATCAGACACACACTCACACACTCACACACACACACACACACACACACACACACACACACACACACACACACACACACACGCACACACACATCGGCAAACAAGCGCGCACAGACGCATGAGCAGTCGCCGTGTGTGGACTAGTGTAGAGAGAGCAGTTCTGCGGTTCAGATTATCATCAGAGTGATGAGCCTTCTCTAACTGAATGTGTGAAGACCGTGTGACCGTGATCTCACCGTTTCTGTCGCCTGTTTTCAGAGAAATCGAGCAGATTCGCTTCTCTCCCCGTTTGTCTGACAGCCTCACACGAAAACGGTTTGTCAACATCCGGTATGGAGCTCCGCGCGTGCGCACATCACACGTGCCCGGACACTATGGCAACAAGCCTCATTAACCCATTGTGGCCGAGTCTGTTGCGTTAATAATGCTGCTGTTGTTGTTGTTGTTGTTGTTGTTGTTGTTGTTGTTTTTGTTGTTGTTGTTGTGCAAGAAATTTTACTTTTAAATTGGAAAATAAATAGATTTTATTGAAATGACAATGTCACATGACCACATCAGTTCACATGCTTCCTGCCAGATGTCAGAGGTGTGGATCTGTTATAATGGCACAATCCCCAGCAAACATATCTGTTTTTAATAGATATTTAATAGAGGTCTAACAGAACCAGTCTGGCCATTCTCCTCTGGCCTCATCAACAAGGCATTTGCGCCCACAGGACTGCCGCTCACTGGAGATCTCCTTGTGTCGGAGCATTCTCTGTAAACCCTAGAGATGGTTGTGCGTGAAAATCCCAGCAGATCAGCAGTTTCTGTGGGCGGTGAGGTTCTGGCTCTGGTCTTCAGCAGAGAGCTCAGTGATTGGACAAGACTGAAATCCTCCACCTGTATCCTGAAGGACAGGCGTCACACACTGATGGAGCTGTCACCCACTGCTGATGAACTGCAGACCTCCACTGGTTTAGACCTAGTCCCTGAGCGAGCCGGATTTCCCCAGATTTGCGTCAGTCGCTGGAGTTCTGGCTTTGTCTCGGTGCTGTTTTGGTTGTGGGGTTGTGCCGGTGGAGCTGCTCTTCAGTGGACCGGGTCAGTTTGAGCTGAAACTACACCAGCACCCCTCCGCTATTCTGCTGAACATGTCCCACACGCACACCAGATTTCAGTTTCATCTGGCTTTATCTGCCTGTTCACTCTTGGCTTTGAGTTTTACAGTGTGGAGTAGGGCTGTCAAACTCAGATCCTGGAGGGCCGAAGCCCTGCACAGTTCAGTTCCAGCCCTGCTCCAACACACTCACCTGTAGGTCTCAAACAAGCCTGAAGAACTCCATTAGTGTGATCAGGGCTGTTTCATTAGTGTTGGAACTAAAGTGTGCAGAGCTGCGGCCCTCCAGGAACTGAGTTTGACACCTGTGCTGTAGTGCTATAGAAATAAAGATGACTCGACTCACGTCCACCTTTCTTTATCACGGGGATAACTAACTGAATTCCTCAACATTTTGTGAGAATCTTTATTTTTAGGGAATAACTCAGTATTGGCCTCTTGTCTTCTCAGCAGTTTGTGCTGGACAGATTCAGCTTCAGCTTGATTGTCCCTGCAGCAGAGCTGGAGCCAGACTGATGTACAGCCCAGGCCTAGTCTTGTGTCCCTGTTGTTCCTGATGCGTCCAGCAGGGGGTGACAGACACAGACAAATAGTACACTTGATTAAAATGTGAAGTAAATGCAGCAGTTGGAAAATCACACAGTGTGAGGCTCATACTAACACAGTACAGCCTCCTCCTGCTGGACCCCTCTAGAAGAACAGGGCTGTAAAACTCTGTCTTCAGAGAGCTTGGGGCGGCTAAAGACCTGGAGCAAGGCAAGTGTAGTGCTCTGAGTGCTCAGTGTCAGACTGCATGGACTGCAGATCTACTAGAACATGTGTGGAGGTCTCTCCAGAACCTGGCTCGAGGCCTCTAGGGTGAGGGCCACTCCTGCCAGTGTTAGCCCTTGATGACAGAGATAACTCCACTGGTGCCTCTTCACCATTACCCTGCACTCCCTGACTGCTCTCAACCCTCAGACCATCAGCCAGGAGGGATGATTGGGGTCAGTCCTGCTGCCTCTGGTCTGCTCCCCGTGAGTGAGCCCTTTACCACCAACGAGCATTCCTCAGGTGAAGGAGTGTTCTGCAGGTGTCCAGACCCTCAGTGTGAACATCAGATCTCCTCATGATGGTCCAGCAAGGCTGACTGCTGCTCAAGTTCCTGCACTGTCAGGATGATGAACGCACCGCTCTCGAGACCCTCAATGAAGAACATACAGCCGCCCTAGTGTTTATCAAAATCAAATCCTGTATATCTGTATTATAATATATTCACAGGGCAGTCTGAAACGTCTCGGCCAATCTTCCATCAGTTGTCCTGCGTGATCAATCCCTTCAGCATCACACCGACTCAGTGAAGTACACAAGGCTCAACAGCAGTAAGCAAGCGGTGATCAGATCAGATCAGGAAAGTTAGTTATAGAGTAACCAGCAGTGTAATGTTCAGCAGCTTGTGAACGACACATAATCGTGTGCTGATTTAGTTTCTTAAGGGCCTACTCACAGACTCAATGACAGACAAGTCATCCGCTGCCTTTACTTGTGCTGGAAGGCGATTAGTGATGAGAGTAAAGGCTTAATCGCAATATAATGTTTACATGTCAGGAGCAGAGCTCAGTCCTGTTTGCATGCAGTTTACAGTATTCTGTAAGCGTTCACACCACTGAGTCGTGATGTCCGCTCCAGTGCTGCTGGGTTTGTGTGCGCTGGTCACGCTCTACACACTGGTTGTGGATGAAGGAGCAGAGAGGGTCATTTAGCTCTGAGTTCATTGACTCTGAGTGGAGGGAAAGGTTCAGAATGTGCCGGATGTCTTTCATAAAGCCGTGTCCACTAGTTGGTCACTGAATGAGTCCAGGAGATGTTTCCGCTCGTGCACAAGCAGTCAAACTCATGTGTATTTATTCTGTAATGCATGATACTGAGGGCACCTTCAGTTATAGTGACTAATGAGAACAGAGCGAGACCGGGACCTGCTTCAACAGCGACTCACTGAAGGTCAGCTGGACCATCTTCATCAGCACTTGAGCTGAAGGGCGGACTTATACTTCTGCATTGAGTGACCGAGTGTCTTGCTTTATACCTCTGCGTCATCTGTGTGTTGCTCCATAATCAGACTCCCTAGGCTGGCGGGGGGTTTTAGTTCCTCTGTGTTGCGTTTACACTGGAAATGCGTGAAATGCTAATTCAGAAATAGCTCAAACTCACACTCAGTCAAGGAAGGAAGAGGTTGGAAGTGTTGAACATGCAACAACTTTAATCATAAATTAAACACAGAACACAAATCTCCATCTGAAGCTCCTCAGCAGACTCAAGACTCATCAAAGTTGCCATGAAGTCTGAGTTAAGATTGTGCTTTTTTCCTCTCACATGGTGTATATCCACTGGAAACTCCTGAAATCAGAAACAAAATGTAGGACGGTGCATGATTTCAGTCTTTAGTAAATGATTGGATTGCTGGAAGATGGGACGGGTTGGACAAAGGCCTGGTTTTAGAGCACAATAAAGTCCTGCACAGTGGCCAGAGGGATTTTGAGCCATTTTTCTCCAGAATAGTTCTCAGGTCACTTTGTGATGCTGCACAGCAGCCCAAAGTGCTCAATAATATTTAGATCTGGGTACTGTGCAGGCCATGGGAGATGTTCAGCTTCACTGTCATGTTCATCAGACCGCTCTGTCTCCAGTCCTGCTGTGTGTACTGCTGCATCATCATCCTGACACATGGCACTGCCTTCAGGACATGTTTGACCCATTGGGTCACATGTTCCTCCAGAATGGTTGGGTAGTCTTTGGCAGTGACTCAGCATCCCTCTAGCAGCAGTATTGGGTCTAGGGAACGTCATGATGTTTAGCCCAAACCATCACTGACCCCCCATGCTTGACTCTGGGCATCAGCAGTCTGGGTAGGCCGCTTCTTTGGGGCTTCTCCACACCGTAACTCTCCCGGATGTGGGAAAGACAGTGAAGCTGGATCATCAGAGAACAGCACATGCTCCACATCATCCACAGCTCCAGATCTCCACCAATGCTCCACTGAAGCTGGCGTTTAGCATGGGCAGGAGTGAGCAGAGGTTTGGGTCGTGTATATTGACCCAGTGGAGCTCCAGAGCAGCAGGACACAGGAGAGTGGAGCTGCACATGTCATTCTGCAGTGAGTCGGGCCGCTGTGCTCTGATGTGTTCTGGGTAAATCAGGGTTATCAGCATCAATCCTCCAACACTAAATTGGCCAGTGTTTCAGTTTCACTGTCTAACCCTTCTGTATACAGCGACTCCTGCAGGGGTTCATCTCCATTATATACGAAGGAAAGACTAATGCCTAAAGAGGTCATATGGGCACAGCATATGAAGCATTCAGCAGCATACATATGCCCTTTCAGAATGAGTTATTAAGAGTTTGTCTAATCATTTACTGGTTTTACAAGAGGTTTACTGCTCATACAGTGGGTGGAAACACATGGACTCCTGATCCGCATCTCCATGAGAGTTTATTAGAGGTCATCTTCAGGACAGAACATTCAGAGTCAAATATGACTACATGTATACTAAATAAACCAACTGACTTGTTAATAGTAGTGGCCTAGGACGTTCGCTCAGGTACTGTAGATAAAGGTGTGTAGGATGCTGATTTTGGAGTGGTGGAGTTATTCTGTGAGCTGATGTGCTGTCAGGTGTCTTCTTATCAGTGTCGGTCTGTCATTGAGTCTGTGAGTAGGCCCTTAAGAAACTAAATCAGCACACGATTATGTGTCGTTCACAAGCTGCTGAACATTACACTGCTGGTTACTCTATAACTGACCTTCCTCAGGGAGCTGTGGAGGTCTGATCTGATCACCGCTGGCTTGTGTCAGATTAACTGCATGAAGGCCGCTGTATATGTAGTTTATCCTGATACACTCATAGTGAAGTTTATTTATAATGTCGAGAGGATCACGTGCTTATGATTGATCACAGCCGGTCCCACATTATTCGATTCACGATTCACCAATCAGACGATTCCATATCACAGCCATCTTCATCTTGAAGAATCCCCCCTCCACCCCTACTCCTCCTCCTTTCCTAGATGGGTGGCACGGTGGCGCAGTGGTTAGCACTGTTGCTTCACAGCAAGAAGGTCTCTGGTTCGAGTCTCGGCTGGGTCAGTTGGTGTTTCTGTGTGGAGTTTGCATGTTCTCCCCGTGTTGGCGTGGGTTTCCTCCAGGTGCTCCGGTTTCCCCCACAGTCCAAACACATGCGCTATAGGGGAACTGATCAACTACACTGGCCGTAGTGTGTGAGTGTGTGTGTATGGGTGTTTTCCAATGATGGGTTGCAGTTAAAAGACTTCTGCAGATGATTAGAGGAATCCGCTATATACGCTCACTGTATTTAAACACAGCACAGACACTTTAATAATACAAACATTTATCTTTATTGATTGTGGAGCAGAACTGCACTGACAGCAGTGTGGCACAGACAACACGAACAGCAGCAGCTCAGGTGACGAGAGCGAGGCACAGAATCAACTCATCCATCACCATGTCTGCACCGAGACTGAAGAAGCGCTGATCTGCATATCAGGTTGTTGCTGTTGACGTAATACACATGTACTGTATGTGCTGACTGTAGTATTAAGGGTAGAGGTAATAAATGCTATCAAATAAAGCTCCAGCCTGCTTTGTTAAGTGCAGCCAGCGGTGTGTGTTCAGCACAAACCTCACAATCACATCTAAATGCACAGCACACACTGATCAAGCCTCGCCATCACTTCTGATGAGCAAATGTAGATATCTGATCACCCTGAGCAGCGTCATCAACACCGGCCCATGCCTGTACTGTAAATCTGAGCTGGCCAAAGTCTCAGGCACGTGTGGGAAAGCTTTGCTGGGCTGGTGTTCAACAAGTATAAATTAAACAAATACAAAACTGGCAGATACAAAATAGAGTATAAAAGAGAGGGTCATCCCCAGAGAGAGATTAATAACAAATCAAACGTCTTTCCCTCATGAAATGCTTTGGCACTGATCATCTTCATCATCTGTCTGATCATCACGCTCCTCGAGGCACTCGTGACGCTGACAACACTCCGGGTAGAGGAGAGTCTGCATGAGCTCCGGGACACTGGCTTCAGGTCAGTTTAATGTGGACTGAGGTAGTAGATCACCGGACGCAGTTAACACTCCTGATGGACAACACTGGGGTGTGTGTGTGTGTGTGTGTGTGGGACTATATCAATACATATTCATCACACTAATTACTCTGATGTTTGTGCTTCCCTCCTCAGACAAGGCCTCGCTGTGGTGAATGTGAAGATGATGATGATGATGAAGAATCATCAACCTGACCATCAGCACGCTCTCAAAACACACCAGCTCATAGAGGTCCTGTTGTAAGCGCACACACGCACACACACACACACACACGTGCACCTCAGTGCTCCTCAGCTTTGGTGATCTCCCTCCTCTGCATATAGAGCGCTCAGTTTCCGGCACAGGAGGAGATGATGGTATGGCTGAATATTCCCATGTGTATGAGACAGTTTAGCGTTATAAATGACACGTTTACATCACAGAATATAAAAATAAAGGACACACTAATACTTTCTACACTAGTGAAAATGAAATGCTGTGAAAGTGTTTCACGTCTTCCCTTCTTCATCATGATTGTTTCCTCACATTAGCGGTGCTCCGGTTCCCTTCGACATCCCCAGAGTTCAGTATAAAAATAATGAAGG